>NC_045780.1:59755210-60058240 GCF_008692025.1 Phocoena sinus | reverse complement strand
CATGGGAATAAAATTCCAGCCTGGGAAGAAACAAGGAAACTAAGCTGAGATTGGATAGTGTTTAACTCTATGTGAAATGCTGGCATTGAAGAGTGTCTAGATTTTGCTAGTACTGCATTTTATTTCTCTTACTTTGACTATATTCTCCATAGAATAAGACATACTCGGTTCTGCTATAATGCAACATGTGTATCCCTAAAAATCATGATAGAGGCATGAATTTATAAAGACTCAAAGGCACAACTAATATTTTGATAGGAGGTTTCTGCTGTTAGAATTTTGAGTTAGTTTGTCGTGAATCTAAATCAGTTGACAAGGATTGACAAGGATAGGTTAGCAACTGAGAAAAGATCTTTTCTGTCTCTCCTTTCTTCTGGATAACACGAAATGGTGCACTGATCCACAGCTGGAAGGAAAATAGTGGTTCTTCCTTAAAATGTGTATTATAGTTTTTAAATCATCAATGTAGCTAGTAATTACTATCACACAAAGCAGGGGGAGGGGTATACTTCCTAGTTTTTAAGATAGGCTAGTGTTTCTTACCAAAATAATTGATGGTGTTGATGAGAGCTTATAATTGCTTCTGTGCTATTAGAAAAGTGAAACAACTGATCATTTTGGAGTTGGAATAGTTCAGTCTTAGATTGCTGACAGATATTTTGGTGGGGAAAAAAATCCATGATGAGGCCAACAAGGGAAAAAAAAACTAACCTCCCAAACAAAATTACTATTATAAGTTACCAATTTAGAGATGAATTGACAAATGACTGCAACTTGGAACTTTAGAATGAATTGGATTATCGACTACTTTCAGCCATTTGGGGGAACTTTTCCAGCTTGAATGAAATTAGGATCATTTTATTACTGTTGTCATTTTTAAGTTTCTGGCTTCCCTCTCTAAAATTTTCATGCCTGAACTTAACACAACAGATGCAAAAAGCAGGTGTCCGCATAGTTTTTGGAAACATTCAGGTTAAATTTCATTGTAACTGAGGGCAGATTGATGCAGTTCACTGAGTTTGCTTTATATTTTTTATTTCATTTTGAGTACCCAGAAGTTATAGTTACCAGTGCATTATACTCTTCAACTTCATTGAGAACCAAAGAAGTTTTATTTGTCTTACCCTTCTGTGTGATCTGGCCCATCTCATTCTGATGCAATGTAAAGATGCATCCTGAAAAATTTTTAGGGCAAAGCCCAGTGGATTACTGGTGTAAAATAAAATATAACTGAACTACTAATTAATGAGGTTTTTTTCTTTTATACTTTTTTCCTTATAATGTGAAAAGATACATGAATTGATGTGGCTTTTTTCCCTCAGCTTTTTTGATATATGACAAATAACATTGTGCAAATTTAAGGAGTACCATGTGATAATTTAATATATGTGTATATTGTGAAATGATCACCACAATAAATTTAATTAACATACCCATTGCCTCACATATTTGCCAATTTCTGTGTGTCTGATGAGAACATTTAAGATCTACTCTCTTAGCAAATTTCAAGTGTAAAACATAGTATTGTTATTTATAAATATAATCACCATGCCATTATTATTATCTTATTATTATAGTCACCATGTTAAATATTAGATCCCCACAACTTACTCATCTTATAACTGGAAGTTTGTACCTTTGACCTACATCTCCCCATTTCTTCCACACCCCCTCCATCCCCTGGCAACCACCCATATTCTCTCTGTTTCTATGAGTATGGCTTTTTTAGATTCCACATGTAAGTCAGACCATACAGTGTTTGTCTTTCCCTGTTTGACTTATTTCACTTAGTAAAATGCCCTCAAGGTTCATTAATGTTGTGCAAATGGATGAATTTCATTCCTTTTTTTTTTTTTTTGCCTGAATAATACTCAATTGTATATATGTACCACATTTTCTTTATCCATTTATCCATTGATAAACACTTATGTTGGTTCCATGTCTTGACTATTGTGAATGATGCTGCAATGAACATGAGGGTGCAAATATCCCTTCAAGATAGTGATTTTATTTCCCTCAGATATATACTCAGAAGTGGGATTGCTGGATCATAATGTAGTTGTATTTTCAATTTTTTTGAAGAACCTCCATATTGTTTTCTAAAATGGCTGTACCAATTTACATTCCCACCAACAGTGTACATGAATTATTATAGCTTATCTTTTTTGATAATAGCCATCCTAACAGGTATGAGGTGATATCTCATTGCAGTTTCAATTTGCAATTTCCTGATGATTAGCAATGTGCTCAACATTTTCATGTATTTATTGGCCATTGTATGTCTTTGGGGAAATATCTATTCAGGTTCTTTGCTCATTTTTTAATTGGATTATTTGGTTTTTGTTATTAAGTTGCATGAGTTCCTTACATGTTTTAGATATTAACCCCCTACCAGATATCACAAATAAACAGAAAGATATGTCATGTTCATGGGTTGGAAGAATTCATATTGTTAAAATACCCATACTACCCAAAGCGATCTAAAAATTCAATGCAACCCCTATCGAAATTCCAATGGTATTTTTTTACAGAAATAGAAAACACAATCCTAACATTTATATGTAGCTGCAAAGAACCCAAATAGCCAAAGCAATCTTAAGAAAGAAGAACAAAGCTGTAGGCGTCACTCTAGACTTCAAACTGTACTACAAAGCTTCCGTAATGAAAACAGTATGTTACTGACATAAAAAGAGACACAGAGACAAATGGAACAGAATGGAGAGCCCAGAAATAAACCTGGTATATACAGTCAACTAATATTTGACAAGGGGACTAAGAATACACAATGGGGAAAGGATGGTTTCTTCAACAAATGGTGTGGGGAAAACTGGTTGTTCACATGCAAAATAATGGTTTTGGACTTCTATCTTACATCATTCACAAAAATTAATTCGAAAGACTTAAATGTAAGACCTGAAACCAAAATACTCCTAGAAGAAAACAAATAGGAAAAGCTCTTTGATGTTGGTCTTGGCAATTAATTTTTTGAATATGACACAAAAAGCACAGGCAATAAAAGCAAAAATAAAGAAGTGGGACTACATCAATATTAAAACCTTGCACACAGCAAAAGAGAAAATCAGCAAAATGAACAGGAAACCTATGAAATGGAAGAAAATATTTTAATTCATGTGTTTTTAGCAAAGAAGGATCTATGCTGTTATCTCTCAGAAACGTGAATCTATCTTTGCCTATTGTTTCATATTGAAATATGATGATTTAATCCATAGCTGCTGTAAAAGACAGTGGTTTTTTTTTTTTGCAAGCAGGTTATTTTCTTTGTAACAAAAATTTCTTCAGAAAATCATGAGATAAGCAGAAAGGTTTTTATTAATTATGTAATTTTTTTTCCTGTTTTGAGTATATCAGCTGATATAATAAATGCCTGAAAAATAAAACTATTTGTTTTCTTTCTTGGTAAAATGTAATAGAATCATAGTGCTTTTCTCTAGTAGAGGACCAGATTCAATAGTGTTTATTTTGTAAAGATCTTAAGTTGAAGATAAAATCAACAACAAAACATATTTAGTTTCATAGAAAACATTTTAATGAAATGAAGTAGATGGCCATACATTCTCTAATAGTCTTAAAAATATTTGCACTGTCTGAAAAATGTTTGTGGAGCAATTTCTCACAAATGGAAATTTGGGTAAATGCCTACATTAACCAGTCAATACCTTGTATTTGAGAGGATGTATGGCTTCCATGACTGTTGGCTGTTTTCTTCCTTGTAAATTTCTACCAGATCTGACCGTATTGATGTATTTTATGCATGCTGAAATATTGATCCTTTTATGTACAATTTTAATGGAATTGCAATGTTCTTTTATCTATTTCTAATTAGTCAGAATTTTTTTTTTTTAATTGATACCAAAGAAGTGACTATGTGACTACTTGCTATTTTCTATGAAAGAATAAACTGTACTGATTCAATGGGATGGAGGGGCAAAAAACACCCCTCCTACTTCAGTGTAAACAATTTTCTTGTAGATTTAAATATTTACTTACTAGCCAGGTTTTATAAAATTGTGAAGTTGTATCAAGTAAAATGCCTGGAAAAACTATACAATTGGGAATTTCTTAGATTGTATTTGTACTGGGAATAAACACAGACTATATATTGAATTCTCTGAAAGTCATGATGCAGCTTAGATGAAGACTCTATGGTACTACTGTTTTAGTGTTTGTTTTTTTTTCCCTGAGTCAGCCCCTATTGAAATTTCAACAAGGTGTTCTACTAGCCTCTGTATAGAACTTGGCAGGGGTTACAGTAGCAGTCGTCATTTCTCTTTGACAGAAACCATAAAGCCAAACACTGTAATAACTTCTCTGATGAAAGTCTAGTGGTGAAGCTCTTTGACTTGTTACCATTGCTAGTCACATTCCAGCTGGGCCTTCATCTGGGGGGAATGATTATGATGCTCTGTGGTTTCTGTTTCCACCTGTGACCCCTGATCAACTGGAGAGTGGCAATTTTTCCTCAAAATGAATCTGATACTGGGAAAATTATGTTGTCAGAGAAATTCCTCATTCTCTAAGGACCTCTCTTGAGTTGCAGCAGTGGCCTTCTAAAGTAACAAGAGGCAAAATCATCCCTTACTGGATGCTCTTTTTTTTTTCCTCTAACCTTTAACATAGACAACAGAAAGGATCATTTACAGCAGCCATCTACAACTTCAGGTTAAGATGCTTGAGAGGAAAAGAAAATAACAATAATAATTTGGGTTTTCTCCCTTTTCATATGCTGGATTTTAGCTTTACATGTGTTCTTATTGTAATTGAACTAATGGTAAAGTTCAGCAATGAATTGGGATGTTTTATTCTGAAATTTTGAAATTGTTACCTGGGAAGTCCTTATGATTATACTTTCAACTCAGAAGCATGGTTTCTCAAATTATTAGCTTAGGATACCCTTACTTGAATAAATCATTATCATAAGTATGAAATAGAATAAAAGACTATATAGTATTATGAGTCTTAGAGGACAGTGCTTCTTACTTCATGATTTATTGATACTTCTGAGATGGCAACAAAACCAGGTCTAATAAATGAAGCTCTGTAAATTGGACCATACCAACCCGGATGATTAAAAACAAAATAAGTGGGTTGGAAGAATCAACATTGTGAAAATGACTCTACTACCCAAAGCAATCTATAGATTCAATGCAAACCCTATCAAACTACCACTGGCATTTTTCACAGAACTAGAACAAAAAATTTCACAATCTGTATGGAAACACAAAAGACGCCGAATAGCCAAAGCAATCTTGAGAACAAAAAACGGAGCTGGAGGAATCAGGCTCCCTGACTTCAGACTATACTACAAAGCTACAGTAATCAAGACAGTATGGTACTGGCACAAAAACAGAAAGATAGATCAATGGAACAGGATAGAAAGCCCAGAGATAAACCCACGCACATATAGTCACCTTATCTTTGATAAAGGAGGCAGGAATGTACAGTGGAGGAAGGACAGCCTCTTCAATAAGTGGTGCTGGGAAAACTGGACAGGTACATGTAAAAGTATGAGATTAGATCACTCCCTAACACCATACACAAAAATAAGCTCAAAATGGATTAAAGACGTAAATGTAAGGCCAGAAGCTATCAAACTCTTAGAGGAAAACATAGGCAGAACACCCTATGACATAAATCACAGCAAGATCCTTTTTGACACACCTACTAGAGAAATGGAAATAAAAACCAAAATAAACAAATGGGACCTAATGAAACTTCAAAGCTTTTGCACAGCAAAGGAAACCATAAACAAGACCAAAAGACAACCCTCAGAATGGGAGAAAATATTTGCAAATGAAGCAACTGACAAAGGATTAATTTCTAAAATTTACAAGCAGCTCATGCAGCTCAATAACAAAAAAACAAACAATCCAATCCAAAAATGGGCAGAAGATCTAAATAGACATTTCTCCAAAGAAGATATACAGACTGCCAACAAACACATGAAAGAATGCTCAACATCATTAATCATTAGGGAAATGCAAATCAAAACTACAATGAGATATCATCTCACATCAGTCAGAATGGCCATCATCAAAAAATCTAGAAACAATAAATGCTGGAGAGGGTGTGGAGAAAAGGGAACACTCTTGCACTGCTGGTGGGAATGTGAATTGATACAGCCACTATGGAGAACAGTATGGAGGTTCCTTAAAAAACTATAAATAGAACTACCATATGACCAGCAATCCCACTACTGGGCATATACCCTGAGAAAACCATAATTCAAAAAGAGTCATGTACCAAAATGTTCATTGCAGCTCTATTTACAATAGCCAGGACATGGAAGCAACCTATGTGTCCATCGACAGATGAATGGATAAAGAAGATGTGGCACATATATACAATGGAATATTACTCAGCCATAAAAAGAAACGAGATTGAGCTATTTGTAATGAGGTGGATAGACCTAGAGTTTGTCATACAGCGTGAAGTAAATCAGAAAGAGAAAGACAAATACCGTATGCTAACACATATATATGGAATTTAAGAAAAAAAATATGTCATGAAGAACCTAGGGGTAAGACAGGAATAAAGACACAGACCTACTGGAGAACGGACTTAAGGATGTGGGGAGGGGGAAGGGTGAGCTGTGACAAAGCGAGAGAGAGGCATGGACATATATACACTACCAAACGTAAGGTAGATAGCTAGTGGGAAGCAGCCGAATAGCACAGGGAGATCAGCTCGGTGCTTTGTGACCACCTGGAGGGGTGGGATAGGGAGGGTGGGAGGGAGGGAGACCCAAGAGGGAAGAGATATGGGAACATATGTATATGTATAACTGATTCTCTTTGTTATAAAGCAGAAACCAACACACCATTGTAAAGCAATTATACTCCAATAAAGATGTTAAAAAAAAAAAAGCGTAAGGGGCAAGGAAGAAAGTCTACTAGGATATTTTATATTAAAAGATAATGTCAAAAGGAAAAAAAAATTTAAAGAATTTATATTAAATATATATTCATGTATGTATATGTGTATACATATTTTAAACAAAATGTTTTTTTCTGGTCACTACAAAATCAGTTTTAAGGTTTCACACTTGGAATTCATATTTTATTAGGGCATAGCCAATGAGAAAATTTTCAATCTGGAAATATTTTGCTTTTTCAAATTATAAAAGTTGGCTTGACCTAACTGGAAGTTATGTATGCATATCCCCCACAAAATAGAACCTGACCCTGTATTATGAAATAAGTAATACAATCATGGCTTAAATATATTGATATTAACATAAATCTAAGCTTTGAGTGTGTGGCTAATCAGGTTATTCAAGAGTTGAAGAAAGGTTCTAAAATGTGATAAATGTGATCAATATGATAATTGACCACTGGACTGGCTATTCTATATATGAAGTCAAATGGTAAAATGAATATTGATAATATGTGACAGGAGTACTGGAGAATTTATTATGCTTTACATAATTTTAGAAGGAAAACAAAGGTGAAATTTCATGTTGAGTTGAATTAATTGAAAATCTATTAAATAATTCTAACCGAAGATTAAACTGTTATCAGGACTGAAATATCAGCAAGTTTCCAGTTTTAACAACGTCTTTATTTCAGTAAATTGAATGAGAGACTGGTCAATTTTATGTTTAAACAAAAGCCAAAAATTTTTTAAGTTTCCTAATCTAAATCTGAACTTTTACTAGTTTGTTTTATAAATATCATATAAAACTATTAAATTATCATAATTATTAAAATTAATTGTTATTAAACAAAATAATGCCTGAACATAATATCTTAGGTCTAAAAGGAAATTACAACTATGTCTTAGAACAAATATAAGCCTGTAACTGTAAAAGGTTTTATTCTTTGTGAAACAGCATGTAATACAGCAGAAGTGAATTAAATTAATAAGTAAAACCTTATTGTTCAAGGCTGATCCCATCTTTTCACCCTACTTCAAGCTAATCCTCACTAAGGAAGAATGATGATGAGAAGGAAAAATGAGAATATTTATAATAATATTGGTCATTATAATAATGATGAAAGCCTATCTCACATTTCTATGTCGCTTCTCTCATGACCTCCAAACACCCTCAGCTTGTATTCTCACAGAAAATGACAATATTACAAAAGCTTACTGTTCTTCTTTTGAGTCACTGAGAGCTGTACTCTCACCCTGAGTCTTCCCAAATCCCAAAGACTTATTTATACTCTAACATATATTTAAATAACTACTTGCTAACATTCCATCTCTTATAATTTAAGAGCCTATACCTGAATTTTGTTGGATATAGAAAAAAACTCATCTGTCTTCTTCAATATTTTGAGATTTAAACAATGGAAAAATCCTGAATTTGCCCCTGAATCTCTAGACATATGCCACAAAAACATTCTTCAATTTAAATATGGATCCTCTGAGTATTTTCCTTAGTAAAAACAAGTATATGTGATAGCTAAATAGTTGCAGTTGCCTTTTTCTGGCTCTTTCTTTTCAGGTGACTTTCTCTAATTTTCTGATGGCTCTAGTTTCCCTATGTCCCTCCCCTTGCCTTCCTTCCCCTGAGAGAAAGAGAGTATTCTGCGTTTTCTTTTTAGAGTTTTGGCTGGTTTATCACTACTGGTCTTTTTAAAAGCCTTTTGGGATTATTTTGTTTTATGTGTGTCTCTTGTATATTGTATATAGTTGAATCTTGCTTTGTAAGCAAAGTAGAAATTTATTTTCTTTTAAGAGAGGAATTAAGTTATGACCTTTGCCAAACTCTGTCATAATAGATTTTTATCTTTATTACTGTTTTATTTACTTAATATCAACTGTTTCTTTTTCTATGAAATTGTTTTCTGTTCTTTTTATTGTAATTTGCTGTTTTAGAAAATGTACTTTTTGTATAGTATTTGTCTTTGAATTTATGACATTTTGTAATGTTCTTAATTTCTTGTGTTTCATTTAACATTTTATGCTTATTTTATGTTTTTAATGATATCTGCATGTAGCTTCTACAACTATCAATGAACTTATTCTCCTTTCCTTTTTTCCTCTTTACTCTCTTCCTATTTTTATTATTATCATGTCTATATATTTCTGAAAACAAAACATTTACATAGTATTCCTTCATCCCCATTCTTTCCTTTATTTTAGTCTTAGATTTACAGTTGTCTATATATTTGATGCTTACCATTAGACTTTTGCTGATTTCCCACCTTATTTCTTTGTTGTGTGCAAGATATTGTTTTATAACTTTGTTCAAGAATGAATATAATTTTTCTGAGTTTATGCATGTTTAAATAATATTTGTTGTGACTTTGATAATTAAAGCACAGCATTTATTGGTTCAGAGTTTCTTTAAGATTTTTGAAACTGCAGCTACATTGTTGCTTTTGTTTACATGCTTTTGAGAACTGTGTCTAACTCTCTCCTCTTTTTAATTGCCTGTTTCTTTTTGCTAGAAGATGTAAGGTTGCTTTTTGTTGTTTTTTTTTCCTCTAATCTACTAGTCTGACTTAAATGTGTTTTAAATTGATTGATGTGAGACAATTTTCCCAAGTATTAAATGGTTCCATTCAGTTTGTTAATACAGGTCTGCTCCTCTACTCCTTCTTCTTCTTCATTCCTGTCCTCTTTTTCCTCTCACTTTTTAATCAATGAGGTTTATGGTTTGTTATTTTTCTTTCTCAGGAATTCCAATTATGCCTATATTGGCTCTTTTTTTTTTTCTCCCCGGTATGTGGGCCTCTCATTGTTGTGGCCTCTCCCGTTACGGAGCACAGGCTCCGGATGCGCAGACTCAGCAGCCATGGCTCACGGGCCCAGCCGCTCCGCAGCATGCGGGATCTTCCCAGACCGGGGCACGAACCCATGTCCCCTGCATCGGCAGGCAGACTCTCAACCACGGCACCACGAGGGAGACCCCTATTGGCTCTTCTTTGACTCTCCTTCCTTTTATCTATTCTTACTCAAAATTCTTTTACTTGTTTTTCTATCTTATTAGTATGCTCTTGGTTACTTTCCTGCTTTTCTTCAATGTCTCTAAGTTTTTAATAGAATGCATTCCTCTTAGTTACCTTGTAATGACTTTTAATTTCTTTATGATCTTACCTTAAAATTTTTTTTAAATGTGTTTGTTACTCTATTTTGTCTATTTCTTTTCTTAGTTTTAGAATTTCTGATCCATGTTGCTTTTTTTCATATAACTAAATACTTGTTTGAGCATATTTAATTCATTCTAGAGAGTTTTTCCAGTTTATTTTTTCTATATGTATGCTTTTGGGGTTTTCAGCTAATGTGTTTTCATTTCAATGTTTTATATTTTTGTTACAATAGTTTGTGGATGCATGTTTTTTATGAAGTGCTACTGACAGTGTGGAATAATTTTCGGATACTTATATCAAGGAAACTCTCTTTTCTTAGTGTTCTGAAATTTGATATCTTTAATGGTTGATTTTTTGTAGAATGGGAAGAAGGTGTGTGTTCTTTTTTATTTTTTTTTTCCTTTTTCTTGCAGAACATTAAGTTCCTTCTTCTCCCCTCAGTTTTCCTTCACAACTCAGCTTCCAAATAGTTTCTCTCCTTTCCAACTAAACATCTTCTCCCCAGAAATGTTGCCTTAACAAAGACTGTTCTTTGGAGTCCTGTTTGCCTTTTTAAGTCTCTTCTGTGGAATCAGTGTTTTGTTGCACAAGGACGTTCTCTTTTCAGTATTTTTATATGCAGGATAAACTTTCTCTTTTGAGGTGATGTTTACTCGATAGTAGGAACTCTGCTGCTCTATCTTCGCTTCCATGTTTTCTTCACCACCCAACTTGCTCTACATAAAATTTGAGCCATGAGTTAAGGGATATAACTGGTGAAAATGGTTACTATTTTTTCTACTTATGGGATTTGTTCTCTGTTTTCTGCTTACACTGATACATGGGTTTTGTGTGGTATAATTAGTACTTCTTGTTGATTTATATAGTTTTTAGATATTATGCCAAGAGATTCATATTTACACATCTGCCTTTACCTTGGTTACTAACAGTTTTGTTTATTTTATGTATAACACATGATGAATTTGTTTAATTCTCTAAAGGTTTTGAAAATGTTTTTTTTAACCATGGCATCTCAGAACTAAATGCCATTTAAAAGTGGTAAAAATAACCACCAAATTGGGGTAAGCAGCATATAGAGCAATGGGGCAAAGGCTAGAGGTCAGTAAGTCCACAAATGTACCACTTTTCTGCTTGTTTAAATCTCAATATTAGATGCTTTAATTAGTGTAATGTTTACTATATATGCATGGACATTCTACTA
Source organism: Phocoena sinus (assembly GCF_008692025.1). NCBI lineage: Eukaryota > Metazoa > Chordata > Mammalia > Artiodactyla > Phocoenidae > Phocoena > Phocoena sinus. Next base: position 60,046,981 of record NC_045780.1, on the reverse strand, counting down.
TAAATATTTAATAGAAGTATCCTAAAATTTCTCAGTAAAATGAACAATTTTTATTAGCTGAGACTATTTAATGCTGTAACTCCAATCTGGTATGACATAATGTGGAATAGGCATTAGTATTTAAAATGAGATTTTGGCCTCATGCCTGCATTTCATGTCTAATTTTCCAACTGACAAAGTGTCTCTCTTTAAGCATCAAAATGTAAATGGTATTTGTGCTTGTCTCAGAACTCTTCCATGCTTTACAGCTGTTTCTGAAAATTATGCTGAGGATTTAATCACTTACTTCAGAATGTGAAGAGACAGGTGCTCCAAAGGTGTAAAGCATTTAATGTAGAGCTTATGCTGGACTGTGTGTGAGCATGTTTTAACTTTTATGCTTTCATGAGACAACAATTTTATTTCACTCTCCCACAGAATACAATTGAGCACTCTGAATTTTTATTTTAATTCACCCTGCTTGATTTCACACTATGTTTGTAGTCCCTACCATAACAAAATATATAGGAGATAGGTCTTGAATACTAAACAAATACTTACTCTTTTTTGGTATATGACAGACTGGAGAATACATTTTATACAGAGTATAATTTGAGCATCCTTCTCCCTTCCTAAATGTGTTAACCTTAACAATTGTTAAGAATCTTGAAATCAAAGCACCATCAAAATATAATGTAAATATTCATTTGTCACTTAATGAACAGCATCATATATATTTGTCATGTTTTCAAAATATAAATATTCTTGTGTTATACATTTGGTTTGTAGAGATTTTCTGAACTATTTCAACATGACATCAAAACTGAAAATAAATATTAATATAATAGTTAAATTTGGAGATATATACAATGGAGCTCTTTTTCACAAATGCTTATAAAGCAACAAATATTCACATGTAAGAAGCTGTAGTTCTAATAATATATTGATGAAGCTATGCATATTCCATTTACTTATCTATATTGGGGAAAAATTTTATTTTAACATGGGGTAGGGAATATAATTTTGTCCCAGAAAGTACAAACATGTTCAAAGAATGATGGTGGCATATCAAAAGAACACAGGAGAATTTCAAAGAGGGTCCTGCTGATCAATTTGGGGACAATTTTAGCATCAATCTAAATAAAGATATTGGGATATTATTATCAATTAATAGCCAAAAGACCACAAACTCATTGTAATATAATAAATAAATGAGGAAGAAGGGAAAACTCCTTTGGAAAATTGGAAATTTACATAATCTTAGACAAATTGGAAATTTACATAATCTTAGATTATCCCACTATAAATTACTTATTAATTACAAAGAGAAAAGTGGTGATTTTGCGGGCTTCCCTGGTGGCGCAGTGGTTGAGAGTCCGCCTGCCGATGCAGGGGACGCGGGTTTGTGCCCCGGTCCAGGAAGATCCCACATGCCGCGGAGCGGCTGGGCCCGTGAGCCGTAGCCGCTGAGCCTGCGCGTCCGGAGCCTGTGCTCCGCAAGGGGAGAGGCCACAACAGTGAGAGGCCCGCGTATGGCAAAAAACTAAAAAAAAATTAAAAAAAAAAAAAAAGTGGTGATTTTGCAAAAGAGAAATCTCAGAGGTTAAAGTTACATTACCTATATTATGTAAAACTGGCATCATGTGACAACTGATGTGATGCACTTAAAAAGATACAGTAGTATTTTATGGCATTCATTCCAAGAATTCATAACATGAATATAATAAATCCAATTTGAAAGACATTAAAAAATATTGATCCATTTTTTTCAGTCATGTAAAAGTCATAGAAAGACAAAAGGAAACTAAACAAAAAAGACCAGAGAACTGTCTTAGATTAAAGGAGACTAAAAAGACATGAAAGCTAAATGTTATGTATGACCCTTCACTGGATCCTGGAACAGAAATAAATTAGTTCCCCAATATGTTCAGATTAATACATGAAATTTTAAAAATTGGCTTGTTTTTAATTACACATATTGACTATCTGTGTTTGCATCTTTTTATATGTATAAAGTTTGTTCTCTGTTTCTCTCCAAGTGTTCAACTTGAAATTAAAATATTTCGAATTAACTTTTGTGTTAAAAATAGCTGATCTTGTTACTCTTCTCCCTAATTTTCCCTAAAATATACATTTTAATAAAGAAAATTATACATGGTTTCAATGCTACTAACAAGTTAAGGTAATATATATTCTTGATATCCTCAAGATTATTTCTATTAAGTGAAATCATGAATGAGTGTGGTCTAACTGATCATCTACCATCCTTTGTAACCAGGTGAATAACACAGTTAATTGGAAAAGTACAGAAAATATTTTTGAACAGCCATTATTGTTTCACCAAACAAAATATTAAGCAGTATTAGTCTTACTACTTTGAAGGACACAGATAAATTTTCCCTCCTTGTACTTTATCACTTTTCCCCTTTCCTTTCTCCTTTACTATTTCCTCCCCCTTTCCCCCTTTCTTCTTTCTGCTCTCTTTTTCCTTTCCTCCACACTTTCTGTCCACTTTCTATAATTTACAGAAACTAGTTACTGACATTTTCAAGACCCAGAGCATATATATGGTCCTGATTAATAACTCAATCAATATTAGATGAAATGATAAATACAAGAGAAATACTGATTTAACCCTTACATTATTTTGGTTTTGAATTATTATTGTTGTTATTATTATTTGATTACAGCAAACTAGCCTTTGGCTTAATACCTGAGTATGTTAATTATGTAAATTGGAAATTTGACAAGGCTGCAGAAAAACTTTGCCAGTATTTCCCAGCAACTACTAGGTGGTTGCTTATATCTTTGAGCATGTTTGTCTTGCTGAAAATCCATTCACTTAGCGAGTCCTGCATACAAGTGGGTGTAGTACCTGTGTAGGAAGGTAGAATAGGAGGGATGATTCTTCTAAGTAGGCATAAAGAATCTGCTTTAAATACTGCTGAGTAGTACCAGATGTTATTGAAATAAAAATGTGACAAAAAGAAATTTAGTGATTTGAAACTGATTTTTTTTCTTTTTACAGAGGCTTCTTCTGAGATGCGGTGAAGTTGATGATGTTGTCAAGTGGACATGAATTCTGTATTGTGACCTGGAGATCATACCCTAAGACATGAAACCATGCAACATAGTTAAAATATCATACAGGGAATTGTATGATATTCTTTAAAATACTAGCTCAGCCATTTACATGCTCTATGACCCTAGGTAAGCTGTAAATTTCCTCTTGCCCCTTTGTAAAGCTGAGTTACAAATGCCTAGGATTCCCAGGCAGTAACACATATCCATCACACAAATTGATTGTCTTGTATGATGCTGACCTCCTGAGGGTTTTAAAATATTTTTAATTTTTCCTAACATTAAACAGCTGTGGATTTCAAGTACAAAACCTATCACTGACTTCTTTCAAAAGATAAGACGTTTGGCAACATTGGGCTAGCATTTCAACATGGCAGAAATCACCTGGAACTAATGCCTGCCTGCTTTACAATAGATGCATGTTCTCCACTATGAAATTGTCCCAAAACTCCTTGTTACTTCCCCTGCTCTCTTCATCTATGTGCCTGGTTATTGTAGACATCTATGCTTTGTCCCTGACCCACTTGGAGTGTTTAAGAAATATAATTAGTTAGCAAAAAATGATACACAGCTCATATTTAATGCTAAATAAAGCCTAGAAAATTACAGGAAATTTAACATTAAAATTAACATAAAACATTAAAATTATAGCTGCTGCTGCTGTGGCTAATGATATCCTGAGTGGAGTTAATATTATATAATCATCATAAAACGTTTTGAATTAGATGCTATTATTATCTCCATTGTAACAATTTGTAAAATGAGTCAAAGAGAGGCTATATGGATTGCTCATGTCCACAGAGCTAGTAAGTGCCAGAGACAGGATTGAAATCTCTGAGTCTGGCTTGAGAGTCTCTCATTCAAGTTCTGCTATTACTACACCGAATGTACTAATTAGGCAAGTATAATTTCAAATTCTGTGCAATGTTACAATACTCTAAACAAGTATTAAGTTGAATCTTATAAATTTAAAGGAATAAATGCAAATGGAAGGGTCTTTATTATTGAATACTTAACTCTTATTCTATACAATTTACATGCAAATTAAAGACAAAAATATATATTATTGAATAAGAGTAAGAGAATACCTAATTCAGTTAACTATTGAAATATTAGTATGTGTATACCTCATAGTTTATCATAATAGATTCATAAAGATTTTGCATATAATCATACATAAAAATGTAATAGGCCGCTTGTTTTGGGAATGACTTCTATTAAGCTTTTGTTTTCATAACTGTTCTTGTATCTTCTTCTAATATTTCTTTTGACTGCATCCCCTCCCCTGCTATCTTTCACCACGATTAAATAAGGGGTTTTACAACCCCATCCAAAAATGGGCAGAAGACCTAAATAGACATTTCTCCAAAGAAGATATACAGAATGCCAACAAACACATGAAAGAATGCTCAACATCATTAATCATTAGAGAAATGCAAATCAAAACTACAATGAGATATCATCTCACACCAGTCAGAATGGCCATCATCAAAAAATCTAGAAACAATAAATGCTGGAGAGGGTGTGGAGAAAAGGGGACACTCTTGCACTGCTGGTGGGAATGTGAATTGGTTCAGCCACTGTGGAGAACAGTATGGAGGTTCCTTAAAAAACTACAAATAGAATTACCATATGACCCAGCAATCCCACTACTTGGCATATACCCTGAGAAAACCAAAATTCAAAGAGAGTCATGTACCAAAATGTTCATTGCAGCTCTATTTACAATAGCCAGGACATGGAAACAACCTAAGCGCCCATCATCGGATGAATGGATAAAGAAGATGTGGCACATATACACAATGGAATATTACTCAGCCTTAAAAAGAAATGAAATTGAGCTATTTGTAATGAGATGGATAGACCTAGAATCTGTCATACAGAGTGAAGTAAGTCAGAAAGAAAAAGACAAATACCGTATGCTAACACATATATATGGAATTTAAGGGAAAAAAATGTCATGAAGAACCTAGGGGTAAGATAGGAATAAAGAGGCAGACCTACTGGAGAACGGACTTAAGCATATGGGGAGGGGGAAGGGTGAGTTTTGACAGGGCGAGAGAGAGTCATGGACATATACACACTAACAAACGTAGTAAGGTAGATAGCTGGGGGGAAGCAGCCGCAAGGCACAGGGATATTAGCTCGGTGCTTTGTGACAGCCTGGAAGGGTGGGATGGGGAGAGTGGGAGGGAGGGAGACGCAAGAGGGAAGACATATGGGAACATATGTATATGTATAGCTGATTCACTTTGTTGTAAAGCAGAAACTAACACACCATTGTAAAGCAATTATACCCCAATAAAGATGTTTAAAAAAAAAAAAAAAAAAAAAAAAAAAATAAGGGGTTTTAATTGTAATTTTAATCTGCTTTAACATAAGATTACATTCCAATTTACTAGAATCTTGTTAAATTAACAAAGATACGGGTAACAAGGGGAAAAATATTTGCAAAATTTAATGTGAAAATTTAGGCAGTAAATGCTTAATAGCCTGACATATATTGGAAATCTTAGTATTTTGGTATTTGGCAATATAAAGTAATCTTCAAAACAATAACAGACTGGCCTCTGTGGTCTGTGCAATTCCTGATGAGCAAATTGTTTTCCTGAATATTGGTAGTGGAATGACTGAATTATTATAACAAGTTGCCTCAGTTCTCTCTGAGTTATCATGTTTTTTGAGGAAATCCTATCAACTGATGGTTGGAGTAATTCCTTTATCCTAATCATTACTGGATTCTTCACCATTTCCTTTGGTACAGGTCATAAGTCAATCAATACATTTTATTCTGCATACCTCAAAGAATTTCAATCTTAATTAGTTCATTCATAATTAGACAGAATTGTGAAGCATTAGCAAGTTCATAGGAGTCATCAAGATAGGTAAGCAAGGAACTTAACCTTGATGATACCACAGAAAATTAAAATAATAATACTGTTTAAATAAGGCCAAAGAACAAAAGTGGTCATTAGGAATTCAATATGGTCTTACCTGCGATATAGTGCACCAATTATTGCACATATAGTGAAAGGTGTTTTCCTTGCATAATGAAAGAAGCCATACTTTAATTAATATGTATTTTTTCATGAATGCAATTTAATGTAGAGAGTCTGTTCCATACTAATCCCGTAATGGATTACTTTACTTCCTGAATCACTACCAAATAATAGTGGAGTTCTTAACCAGTTCTGTATGTATTGGCACATTATTGTATTGTTACCATTGTTTTCTTCCAACAACTACTATCCAAATCAACCCAAAATACGAACCCCCAAAAATGTTTGAGGTGTTATATATGTTCAAAAGTAATAACTAATTCTTCAGTAGGGAAACTTTCAATAGAGAAAAAGTGCTAAAACCAAACAAACAATAAACCAAAACCAAAACCAAAAACAACTGTGCTGTTTATTTTTCTGCCTTATATCTTTGATGTAGAAAGGTATGCTTCAGAGTTTTTACCCTGAATAAACTCCAGTCAGCTTTCTCTGCCTTTTATCCTTGTCCCATTAAGTGTGATTGGGCCAGTGCTACTTTTCTAGAATGAGAAGACAGGAAACAACTGCCAACGGGCTCACCTGCCTGAGGCATTGATAAAAATAGTCAGTTGCAGGACTTCCTTGGTGGTGCAGTGGTTAAGAATCCACCTGCCAATGCAGGGGACACGGGTTTGAGCCCTGGACCAGGAAGACCTCACATGCCGTGGAGCAAATAAGCCTGTGCGCCACGACTACTGAGCCTGTGCTCTACAGCCCAAGAGCCACAACTACTGAGCCCACGTGCCACAACTACTGAAGCCCACTCACCTAGAACCCATGCTCCGCAACAAGAGAAGCCACCACAATGAGAAGCCTGAGCACTGCAACGAAGAGTAGCCCCTGCTCGCTGCAACTAGAGAAAGCCTGCGCACAGCAACGAAGACGCATCGCAGCCAAAAATAAAATAAATTTATTTAAAAAAAAAAAGTCAGTTGCTGATTCTCTTGCTTTTTTTCTTCTGATGCTGGCCTCTTTGTTTTGACTTGGCCTTTTCTGACCTCAGACATGAGTTTGAGCATCGGTACCAGAGAGAGGGAGAATACAAGTTGGCAAACATGTTAACAGAAAGCCCTGACATCTGCTTTGGGTTCAGGCCAGCAAACCAATCTAGCCCTTTATATGGTGCTTCCTGACTCAACAGAGTTCTAGATTGGACTGAGAAACAGTGCCAGGTTTCCTTGTAAAAAATATTTATCTTTTCCTCTTTTGGATCTTATTTCTTCCTTAGGGACCTTACTCTTGTTCAAGCTGTGAATCAAATGCTTCTGAATTCCATGCCTGAACGCAACTTTCATATTTGTTCTTTTATTAAGATTTTATATTACATTAACTAAACTATGATATTTTGAATATAAATTAAATGAAAACTTTATACATGCAGTGGTGAAGATAAGATCCTTCGTTTTAGTACAAGAGTGATGTCAAATAACTCATCACAATGAAAAAAAGGAATATAATGGACATTTTCCCCCGATACACATTAATAAGAATTTGGAAAACTCTGTTACAATTTAAATGTACTTTAACATATTCTAGAGTGTTTAAAGATATTGGGGGTAAATAAAATGTTACTTTATCTGTGAATGATTATAAATGCAAACAGCAATATAAATAGCAGAGTATAAACTTAATAGCAGTCAGTTAAAAAGTACCTATTGATCTGAAATTATGCTTTAATTAAATTAACAGATGTAAACTACATTTATATATTTCAAAGTCATAATTTTGATTTTCCGACAACTTAGCCTTTGATAAATAAAGAACCATGAGTCAAAAATATTTTAAAAATTACTTAGGGGAGTGATACAAACATAATTAGCTACTGAATATCAGGAATTAAAATATAAAAATTTTAAAGTAATATATTACTGTGCATTAAGTTAATTACAATTAGGATCTTTCTGATTTAGACAGCATTTCTAAATTATTTTATATGAGAATTTTCAATCAACTTTCAATTTGATGTCATTATTAAATTAGATGGACAAGAAATATCTAGTTACTATTTCTACTGGAAAACAAAAACACAATGCACTTAAAATATCTGTAAAAATAATATCTGGGTTTCTATACAAGAGACCAATATGCACAGATATCTAACAGCACTCTTCTTGGTAAAACAAAAAATTCAGTAAATTACTGTAAATTAGTAAATGATGCATCAGTGTGCTACTAGTGTCAAGAAATTTCTAACATCAGGCTAATTGAGAGAAAAAGTTGAGCAATGTTCACTTTTCTATCACTGTGGAATATCCCTCTTCATTTCTGATAACAATCTATATTTTTACTTAATTTCACACTCTAGCCTTCTGATACTTATTGTTTGAATATTATGTATTTGGCTATTTTACAGCTACCTCTGTCTTTATATTAAAGTACATCTCTTGTATTCAGCATACAGCTGAATCTCACTATTTTATTTATTCTGATACTATCTATTAATTGAAGTGTAAAGCCCAGTAATATTTTATGTAAATATTATGTATTTGGATTTAGGGATACTTTTTAACTTTATTTTTCTGTTTGTCCCCTCTGATTTTTATTCCCCTATATACTCATTTTCTCTATCAATATGAATTATTCAAACAAATTATTAGTTCCTTTTAATTTTTTTTTAGCTTTTTAGTTATAGCTCTTTGCTTTATTTTCAGTGTTAGCTCTAGAGTATGTATCGTGCACTCTTAACTTCTCAAATTCTGATCAAAGTAATACTATACAATTTTTTTAAATTAGCAAGAGTATTAGGTTGACCAAAAAGTGCCTTCAGTTTTTAAGTAAAAATAAAAGACACATTTTTCATTTTCACCAAGAACTTTATTGAACAACGTATTCACCCTTTTGTTCTACTACCTTCTGCCATTTTTTCCATAATTCCATCTTGCCAAAGAAGAAAGTGCCAAAAAAAAAAAGGCACTGTTCCAGGTGCCTTTTACAGTCTCGCAGGGAACTGAACTTTTTTCCATTAAGAGAATTTTGTAAAGACCGAAATACATGGAAATCCGAAGGTGCAATGTCTGGTGAATACAGTGGATGAATCAAAACTTCCCAGCCAAACTGTAACAGCTTTTGCCTGGTCGTCAAAGAAACATGTGGTCTTGCGTTATCCTGATGGAAAATTATGCGTTTTCTGTTGACTAATTCTAGATGCTTTTCATCGAGTGCCGCTTTCAGTTGGTCTAATTAGGAGCAGTACTTGTTGGAAATAATCGTTTGGTTTTCTGAAGGAGCTCATAATAGAGGACTCCCTTCCAATCCCACTATATACACAACATCACCTTCTCTGGATGAAGACTGGCCTTTGATGTGGTTGGTGGTGGTTCATTTTGGTTGCCCTATGATCTCTTCCATTCTACATTACTACAGTATCCAATTTTCATCACCCGTCACAATTTAAAAACGCAATGTTTTTGTTAGAGAATCGCATGTGGAAATATGGTCAAGAAAGGTCTTTTTCCGTTTAACTTACGTGGAACCCAAACATCAAAGCTATTAACATAACCAAGCTGTTGCAAATGAATTTTCAATGCTTGATTTGGATATTTTGAGTATGTTGGCTATCTCCCACGTGGTATGACACTGAATGTTCTCAATTATTGTTTCAATTTGATCGCTATCAACTTCAACTGATCTACCCGACCGTGGAGCACCATACAGGGAGAAATCTCCAGCACAAAACTTTGCAAACCATTTTTGACACGTTCGATCAGTCATAGCACTTTTTCCATACACTGCACAAATCTTTTTTTGCACTTTGGTTGCATTTTTAACTTTCTTTAAATAATAAAGCATAATATGCTGAAAATGTTGTTTTTTCTTCCATCTTCAATATTAAAATGGCTACACAAAATTTACCAATTTTGATGTCTTTTCTTACATGCACACTGATAAGACAGCTGTCACATACAATCTAACAAAATTGCTTCAAATGAAGTTAAAGACAACTAAGTGCTACTAGAGCCATCTTACAGAAAAAAGCGAATGAACCTTTTGGCCAACCCCATATATATATATATATATATATATATATATATATACACATATAGATATATACACACACATATATATATATATATTTCTCTCATAATGTATGCTATTTAAATGGGGAAAATAACATTTTACTATACTATATTGATATATTTCCAAATAAAAATGAAAAAATTAGATATATAGCAAATAATATATGAGTAACTAGTTTGTAAATAAACTACAGGTGATTGGAATTGACTTCCATGTCAAAATTATTATAATTTGGGGTAGCAATCGTGTTTTGTTTTTTTTTGGTTTTTTTTTTTTTGCGGTACGTGGGCCTCTCACCGTCGTGGCCTCTCCCGTTGCGGAGCACAGGCTCCGGACGTGCAGGCTCAGCGGCCATGGCTCACTGGCCCAGCCGCTCCGCGACATGTGGGACCTTCCCGGACCAGGGCACGAACCCGCGTCCCCTGCATCGGCAGGCGGACCCTCAACCACTGCGCCACCAGGGAAGCCCAGCAATCGTGTTTTTTGAAAGCATATCCTTTATTTGGGAGTATTTTATTTGACTATATTTAAAATATTTTAATCCTTGCGTTATCCTTTGTGAATAATTTGCTCATTATCTTTAATTGACCATTAATAATGGATCATGATTTTATAATATAACACAACTGTTATCCCAATTACTTTCCTACTGAATGTAGCCCACTGATGAAATTACTTTGTATATATTATATTGCAATAAAAAATCTAGTTAGTTTCAAGTATCTGAAGTTTAAAATCAAATATATGTTAATCAAATCTTTTTTTTTTTTTTTTTTTTTTTTTGAGTACGCAGGCCTCTCACTGTTGTGGCCTCTCCCATTGCGGAGTACAGGCTCCAGACGCGCAAGCTCAGAGGCCATGGCTCACGGGCCTAGCCGCTTTGCGGCATGTGGGATCTTCCCGGACCGGGGCACGAACCTGTGTCCCCTGCATCGTCAGGCGGACCCTCAACCACTGCGCCACCAGGGAAGCTCATTAATCCAATCTTTAATTCAACAAAATAATCTTTGGCTAGTAACCATGTCTCATGTTCTTTTCTGGATGTTAAAAGTAAATCCCTAATAAAGAATTTCTTTCTGGACTATGTAGCTTTCATTATAGTGGAAATAATAGACAAGCATAAAATAATCAGTTTTGATATGAGAAAAGTTAGGTTACATACAGAATGGTATATAAACTAGATGGAAGAAATAGGTATATTTCATATTATGTCTAAAACTTGGTGTAAGAAGATATGACAAGTTGAATAAATTAGAGCTACAAGTACCAATATCATGCCCTGCATAATGAAGTTTCAACAGATGGAGACATCTTCCAAAGTGTCTCTGTTTTAACATTAATATTCAGTGAGATTCTAGAACTCAACATGTTCATTATTTTTCTAGAAAATTATGTTCAAGAGATCTTTTTGTTGGTTTTTATAAATAAATGACTTTCTGATATGTAGATTATGCAAGAAAACTGGAGAAAAATAGATTCTTAATATAAATGGAAAATAACAAAATGCATTTTGGTATTTATGATTTATAAATTTAATACTCATTTTGAAAAAAATTTTATTCTGATTTATTTTGAAAACAGATTCAGTATGTGAGCTAAAATAGTGCTTATTAGCATAGCATTAATATTTACCAACATAGATATAAATATATCTTTTTCCCTTAAGGATTATGTTTTCTCATTCTGAGATATATAATTTCTGATTTTTTTTTGGTGTTTAAAGTTTGAGATTGAGCTTTTGTTGCTGCTGTTTGCTTGTCCTTGTTCATTTTGTTTTATTAATGTTTATTAAGAGGCATTTTAGATCAGCTGCTTGAGCATCTCTCATTTTCTTAACAAGAAAATTTATTTTAAAATAAATTATATTCTCATAACTGAAATCAGGTTTTTTTGTTTTTTTGTTTTTTTTAACATCTTTATTGGGGTATAATTGCTTTACAATGGTGTGTTAGTTTCTGCGTTATAACAAAGTGAATCAGTTATACATACACATATGTTCCCATATGTCTTCCCTCTTGCGTCTCCCTCCCTCCCACTCTCCCCATCCCACCCCTCCAGGCTGTCACAAAGCACCGAGCTAATATCCCTGTGCCATGCGGCTGCTTCCCACTAGCTATCTACCTTACTACGTTTGTTAGTGTGTATATGTCCATGACTCTCTCTCGCCCTGTCAAAGCTCACCCTTCCCCCTCTCCATATCCTCAAGTCCGTTCTCCAGTATGTCTGCGTATTTATTCCTGTCTTACCCCTAGGTTCTTCATGACATTTTTTTTTTCTTAAATTCCATATATATGTGTTAGCATACGGTATTTGTCTTTTTTAAAAGTCATTTTATCAAATTAACGTTCATATCAACCCTATTTCTCCTCAGTCATGATCACATAACATCTACAGATCCTTTCTGCAAAAACTCGCTAGAATTTTTCCTGAAAGAAAAGTGGTTTTCTAATAGCTGAAAATAACAGGCTATGGATTCTGATTTGGTTTTACCTTTTTGTTTTTTAAGTGAAATCATGCCACCCCTTTCTCAGAACTCTTGATCTACCCATCTAGAAGAATGGGCAACTAACTGACTTACACCTTCTTCAGGAGCTTAGTACCACTAATTTTCTTATCTATATGCTTAATGGAGACTTTTTATAGATTATTCAACCATCAGCTGTTCTTTAAAAGTATGCTTTCACCTTCTACACCAGTGGATTTCAATCCCTCTGAACCAATGCTCCCTTATAATTATAAACATCGTGGAATTTTATTTAGTGAAATGAAATCCATATGTTGCAATGAAAAGATGAAAAAAATTTGGGGAAAAAGATTCTTATTCAATTATACCACATGGCCAACACTCATCTAGAGGTTCCTGAAACTTTTAATTCCTGTCATTATAATACAATTTGATATAAAATGTATGATATAATAATAGCAATGTTTTAGGTATCAGATATCGGTTGTTCATTGTCTGCCTCTCCCACTGCATTTTCACATCATATTGAAATCAAGATTTCTGCCATAAATAAATTGACTTCAGTTTTAAGAACATGAAAGATAGTTTCATTGTTGCTTCTAGTTGTTGTGCCGTATTTCCCACCTCCTTGTTTTGTCTAGTGGAAATCTATTCATGTTTTAATCCTCTGCTCAATGGTAACCTTCCTTATGATGTTTAAATTCCAAGCAGAATTTACCTCTGCGTTGTTTTTTATTCTGCTAGCTTCTTACACCGTGCAGTTCTGAATGGCCAATAGATAGCATCCCTTAATTTCTCTCTGTCATTCACAACTATTGGAGGGGGAAAGATATCACGGGAAACTGATACACATAGAGAGAAGACATCCTTTATTACTGATTAAGCAGACTGGAGAGTTTTGGATGCGGAGCTAGTGAGCTGGCTAATATATTTCTTTAGTGTGACACATTTTCTCAAAGGGTCACTGACAAAGCTGGACTCACACAATGCCTTTGTGAGAGAGAGCTGCTACAGTAAACTTGACCGTAGCTAATATAGTTATTAGCTAATAATAGTCTTAGCTATATTAGCTAACAGGTTAGCTAATATAGTCTCCTTTATACCAGGCATCTGAATCTAAAAGAGAGAGCTTTCTGAAGGGGCTGGCCCAAGCATACTCTTTTCCTTCTCTTAAACCCAACAATCTCGTTAAGTGAAAGTAGAAGGATAGGTACAGAGCCAGAAAAAAAAAAAAAAAAAAAAATATATATATATATATATATATATATCCTTATGTTTATTTAGGAATTATAAAGAAGGTAAATAATAGAGTTCAGTCCTAACGTTCCACATCACTGATATGATCTACTAGGATCATTTTAGAGTTTAGAATTATAATTTAGAACTAGAGAGACCTATGATCAACCTTCTCCAAGATCTACAGCTTGAAATATGGCAGTCTTTCAGTCACTAAGAGAGCCTAGTGCAACCCAAAATAGCTGAAGAGGTCATGCAAGAAAATTCCTATCTCTCCAGCCATCTCTTGAGAAATTGAGTTAACCTTGGCAGACTTTCATTCTTGGAAGTGTGCATCTGAGCCTCCATGTGTCTTTGCTGAAAGATATAGCTAGATCCTATCCTGGCTTATATAAGAAGACAAAAGTGTTTCTGCACTTCCTACTCTTGTTTAATTGTGTCTTTTACAACTGGTCAGGAACTATGGTCTGGGTACTATGGAGTTTGTGTGGTTTATTCACCACATTACTTAAAGCTAGATAATACACACACACACCACACAACAGGCTCACACTACAGGGAGCTGTGACCATCCTGGAACGTCCCAAATACTGTGGATATGAAACTGTAGATGTTAGTGGTATGTCCTGTCCTTCAATGCTTTGAAAACTCACTGGCAGAGGGGGCAGTGAGACTGTGAGAGAGTAAGAGCAGCCTAGAGATGAGAGTATCCTGAGTAGCATATTTAGACACCTGGAGTTATTTCACCAAAACTACTCTTTTGTGGTGAGGTCCATATTCAAAAGAGGGTAACTATATGAGGTCCTGGTAAATAATTTGATGCCTTAGAGAGAAGAGAAGCAGAGGACTCTATACACATGGCACTGATGAAATGGATAGTCTGCATTCAGGTATTTCCAATCAGAAAATATAAAACCCCAATTAGTGTGTGCATGTGGATGGATAATATATTCAAATTCCTTCATGGTATAAATATTTGCCAGTCATTTAGGTTGTTAAAATTTCAGATACATGTGAGTATGGTATAAAGGGTTTTGTTAATTTTGAATAATTTGAAGGTAGAAAAGAGTTAAGCGTTGTCTTATCAATGATATTAGGGCTTAGATGTGCTTGTGTGGGTAATATGTATTTCAAAAAGAGGAAAAACATTTATTTTATTTCTTTGCAGCAACAGTCTTTGGACACTGTGCATTGTATCAGCTCTGCACTGGAGATGGGTGCACCACAGTGAACAAAAGAGTACACAAAGTGCTATGAACTAAATGTTTGTGTTCCTCCAAATTCATATGTTGAAACCTAATCCCCAATGTCATGTTATTAAAACATGGGGCTTGCAGGAGGTGATTAGGTCATGAAGATGGAGCCCTCATGAATGGGATTAGTGCCCTTATAAAAGGGACTCCAGAGAGCTCTATCATCCCTTCTGCCCCACCGTAAGAAGCTTTCTATGAACCAGGAAGCAGGCCCTAACCAGACACTGAATCGGCCAGCACCTTGATCTTGTACTTCCCAGACTCTAGAATTTTGAGAAATAAATTTTTATTATTTGTAAGTCATTTGGTCTCCGGTATTCTGTCATTGCAGCTCAAACAAACTGATACACATAGTGAGTAAAATCCCTGCCCTTATGGACTTGATAGCCAGGTGGGGAAAGACAATATTTTAAAAATCTTCCTTTCTCTTTTTCAGTTGTGTCAGCTGCATGAAGTAAATGTAAAGTGAAATGACAGAAACTGAAAGAGACTAATTTAGCTGGTAATTCCGAGAAGACCACTCTGAAAAATTACTTTTTAGGTTGAGACATGAGACATGAATGGAGGTCAGTTAGTCTATGATAGAGCTGCTTCACTTCAGAAGAACTCTCTTCTAGAGATATGAGGTACTGTTCAAGGATGCAGTTACGAAAGGGATGTAAGGCCAGTACCAGCTATCTTAGTAGACTTCTTTAAATAATTAATGGTCATAAAACTCCAATTACACTTAACTGAGCTATAAATTGCTCCAAAGATCTGTGGAAAGACAGGGCAAAGAGTTAAGAGTAGGACAATCAGACAGTATGTGGTCCAGAACAGGAATGTATAAAATCAGATGCTTTAGAATAACCTTAAGTGTAGAATATGAACATAAAAAGCATTACCCAAATAGTACTTGAGAGACATGTACTTAGAGTTAAAAAAAATTTGTGGTGTAGGCAAACTGACAGGTGTTTTTTAAAGCTTCTGGATATAACACACATTGAATATTGCTGTAGATTCTATAGAGGTTAGGTCAAAACTTTTCAGTCATTAGTTTTATACTTCAGGCAAATTTTCCCTTCAGAAAAGTGCCCCAAAAAATAATAATATGAGATCTTGGGAGTTGTTACATTTAAAGTGCTATTGTAGAAATGATAAAATTGAGATTTCAGTAATCAAAATGATTGCAAGAGTAGTAGAAATCTAATAAGTCTCCTGAGGAAAGAGAGTGTTCCTAAAAGAGTTGGTCTCAGTACTGAATTTTTATGAAGTAAACGTATTGATTGTGTATATAAGTTTTGGCAGGGTTTTTCAAAGTAAATTTAGAGAGATAGGAAAAGCAAATATCTATTGAGTAGACACAAAAGGGAATTGAGTTGAAATGATTCAATTGTTTTGGTAGCATAATTTTTGAGAAACTCTCAGCAACTAAAATATAACATATTTGCTTGTATAAACTTAACAGTCTACAGGCTATATTACTGATGATTGATTATCAAATTAATTGAGAAACTTCTTGAAAAAATAATACCTTTTCCTTGATCTATTAGAGACCATCAGCTCAGAGAACAAATCTTACATAGAAAGTAAAAAGAGAACAGGCCTTCAGTGTCACAGGTTTCATTCGTTTTTTAGATAAAAGAGATATGAGACGCAAGGAAAGGGATACATTTTCTGAGGTTGGTTCCATCCTTGTTATTGATGGTTACTGAAATCTGAGAATTCCATGCAATTGAGATTAGCAGGTGGAAAAAAATATTTTTTTAAACATGATTTTATAGCATATCCTGGTTAGAAACAGAGGGAATTAGGAACAGTAATAAAATCTTGGGTATTGTTTTTGGGAGTGAATTTTCCTCTTCTCATAAGTTTTAGAATGAGGAAGAAAAACCTTGTGACCCAGGAACTGGCATAGAAGTCAGCACCTCAGTAGTTCCTGCTGGTTAAGAGGGTTTAGTTCTTCCAAATTCTTGCCTCCAGGCCTTAAGGAATTGAGGAAAAGAACCAATCTGAGCTTTGTGGTCTCTTTCTAGGATGGGATTGATGAGAAATAGCTAGAATCTGCTCAATGTCAGAATGAAAAGTACCAGTTCAGCTTGTTAAAAAACGTTTGTGTTCAGGAAACAATTTCATATATACAATCAGAAAAGTATACAAATATGTGTGTACAAATATATTTACATAGTGTATATTTACACACACACAGAGTCTATCTTCGTTATTCATGAATTCTGTAATAGCGAATTCACCTACTCACTAAAAGTGATTTGTGTCCCCAAACCAACTGCTGTCTCTAATTGAATCTGCTCTTGCAGATGTGGATTTTTTACTAGAGCAAGTGACAGTCTCTGGAAACCTGTTTGAGACTAACCAACTGTCAAATACAATTTAAAAAAAATTCTTAACAACAAATATCACCAGAAACTCTTTTCTTTCAGCTGGCAGGATAGCAATAGACCTTCACTACTTTAACTCAGAACTATGATACCTTATAGGCTTTCCATCATAAACAATTTTTCAAAGACTTTGACAGTTTCACAGGAGATCATGTTGGTCCATTACACTGATGAAATTAAGCAACTCGAATTTGGTGAGCAGCAGGAATCACAGAGAACTTAGATAAACAGTAAGACAGTGGACTTCCAGAGTGTGAGATAAACTCCAATAATACTCCAGGGTCTGGCACCTCATTTATTTTCTTTGGGTTTCTTTGAAAGAACTGAGATATACCCTAAAAATAATAGGCAAAATGGATCTAACTTTCATGCCTTACTACTGTGAACTAGGGAAAATGTTCAGTAAGCCTCTTTGTGAAGAGCTCACTAGTATTTTAATGGCTCAGAAGTTTCAAAGAGCATAGTGCAAGCGGATAATTGTCTCTCTTGAGATGGTTTTCTCCATATTATACACTCTTCTTTGTTCTACATAGGCAGGTAGTTATTTTTTGGCTTGAGAGAGATTTCAAACTACCATGTCAAGCCTTTCTTGAGAAGCTATTATAATCCTACAGTTTATAAAAATGTTTCTTGGGCTTCCCTGGTGGCACAGTGGTTGAGAGTCCGCCTGCCGATGCAGGGGACGCGGGTTCGTGCCCCGGTCCGGGAAGATCCCACATGCCGCGGAGCGGCTGGGCCCGAGAGCCACGGCCGCTGAGCCTGCGCATCCGGAGCCTGTGCTCCGCAATGGGAGAGGCCACAACAGTGAGAGGCCCACGTACCGCAAAAAAAAAAAAAAAAAAAAAAAAAAAAATGTTTCTTAAAATGCTTCTGTTACACAGGTTTGGCACTGAGATTTTGCTTACTACTTACTTTGTGACAAACACCTATTACAACTTAAACTTCTCTACAGATTCTGGGCCAACTGTTTCTTGTTTCCTCCAATGCACTAGAAGCTAGACCTGCAAATAAATGGCTTGGCTTACTTGTAAAACAATCTGGAAATCCCGACCGGGCTCGGGTGATGGAAAGGCACACATTAAAGATAGATTCGAGGTTGTACAAAGCTGACTCTAAAGACGAGGTGCCATCTCAGAGAATGAATGGCATTCAGAATTTATGAAAATCAAGTAAAAACAAGCATCCTATCAATTTGGACCACTAGGCCTTGACATCGTTAGCATTTGTTTGCAAGTGAATTCTAACAGCATTGTCACTTTCACAGTGTAATGTAAAATATGCTTCCCAGTGGTAAAGTAATTATAAAAATTCCCATGCACAACTGTCCATGAGAGCAAATTGGAAGTCATATCTGACTGAGGTCTATCAATAACTGATGGCCTAAGAAAGGTGCTGAGCCATATGGTGCCCGGTGTCACTAAGGACACTACAAATTACTCCTGGAGAATAATAAGGATATGCTCAGGATAGAAATATTTACAATTGGCAAAAGAGCAATTTCTATCACTATAGAGGCAACACACTAAATAATCATACCCACAGTTACACTTTCCCAATGTTCAATAATACTAGTGTCTGTAGGGACTCTTTACAAAGCGTGTACCTTTAATCATATCATCCAATATTTGGGAAAGAGTCTTTTTAAAAGTTATTTTTTAGAATAGGTAAAACATTGTTAAAACATTTACAAAGTTCAAAATAAATATAACATAAAAAAGTAGAAAGTGAAAGCTCTTTCCCCTGTTTCTGTGTATTCCACATCTACTCCCTGACACTGGAGGGAATAATTTTTTAAGTTTTAGGAATTTCCTTCCAATGTTTCCTTACACAAATAGAACATTTTTGTTTTCTCCCTTCTTTCACTATCAGTAGTATATTATGCACATGGTTCCATACCATATTTTTCCACTTAGCAATATATCCTGGAAAAATTTCTATATGAGTATCGAGATCTTTATCTGTTTTGGTATAACTACTAAGTATTCCAATAAGTGGAATATTCTATGCTATAGCATAGAATATTTAAAAAGATCCCTAAAGATAAGCATTTTGATTTTTTCATTTTTAAGTGCAAAGAATGTGGCAATAAATAATGATGTACAAACAATTTTGAGTGTATATGGGTATAATCATAGGATAATATTCAGAAGGAAAACTGTAGAATGAAAGGGAAATTTTAATTACAATAGATCGCAAATTCTCCTTATTACGGTTTATATCATTTTACATTCCCAAAAGCTGTATTTGAGAGTGCCTGTTTTTCCACAACTCTATAAACAATATGCTGTCAACTTCTGGATTTCTGCTAATAGGTTGAGAAATTTCTCCTTATAGTTATAATTTTTATATATTTTATTGAGAGGTCAAGTACATTTTCATATATTTTACTACTATTTATATATCTTATTTTAAAACTTGCCTATTCATCTTCTTTATGTTATTATTATTTTTTTTATTAAAGGGATGTTTGCTCTGTTCTTGTTGATGTCTAACAGCCATCTGTATTAGGAGATCAATGTCTGTGATGTAGAATAGTTACTGAGCTCAATGTCTGCCTCTTAATAATCACTCAGTCCATGTTAGCTATCATTTATATGCCCCCAAGGTAAAAGCTACCACTGACTTGTGAAGAAACTGGTATGAGACATCCTAAGTAACTCGAAATCTCTAGCTGTCCCAGATCATTGCTCTCCTTCTACTTCTTTAGCACATAACTGGCCTGTGCCTATAAAGAAAATCATCTACAGTGGGAAAATGAAGCTGAGTTGAGATAGTATTTTTCTCAGCATCAAGCTCCATGAAACAGGGAGGCAATATCGTCAGAATTCTATTGCAAGGAAAGTATAAGCCAATCATTTTATACTTGGGTAACAGGTTTTTGGGGGAGAGCAACAGACAGGATTCTCGAAATAGACGAAGATTCCAGAATCATAAGACCTGTGGTCCTTTTGTTTCTTGTGGGGGGCGGGGGGAGGGGGGAAGGGTGCCAAAATATAAATCATAAAGCACAAATCCTAAAACATAAAACTCAAATCACAAGTGTCAGGATAGGAGAATCTATTTGATGGTGGGAAATTGGAACAAATGCAAGATAAATCAAAATAAGTAATGCAAAGTTGTTCACTCTGAGATCATAAAAAATCAAGCTCTGAGCACTGAATCTGTGTGATGTAGGCAGGCTGTAAGAGGCCCTAGAGGCCCTCTGCTGGTCCCCGCCTCATGGTGTTCATTCCCTCGTGTGATTTCCTTCCCTTGAGTGTGGGCTGGATTTAGTAACTTCCTTCTAAGGAATAGAATATGACAGAAAGCAGATCTAAGATTAGACTGTAAAAAGACAGTGGCTTTCATCTTGGCTTCTCTCCCTTGCTTGCTCCAGAATAAGCCAGTTGCCATGACATGAAGCTGCACTAAGGAGATTCCCACATGGAAGGGAGCTAAGCCCGTGAGAAGCTGAGGGCCTCAGTCCAACAACCTGAGGAACCGAATCCTGCTAACGCTTCTCTCAGTCAGGCTCTGAGATGAGACTTGACTGAGCTTGAGCAGTCAAGCTTGGTCAGATGAGACTGACCAAGAGCTTGACTGCAACCTCAGGAGAGATAATAAACTAGAGGCAAGATCATACAGCTAAGCAACACTTGGAGTTCTGGCCCACAGAAGCTAAAGGCATACAAATGTTTGCTGTTTTAAGTCACTAAGTTTTGGAATATTTTTTTATACAGCAATAAGAGTAATAAACAATTTAACTACAGAGATAATTCTGAATACCTCCCATTACAAAACAGAATATAATTTTTCTAAACATATATAAAGTTAAAATGGGTGGTGTAGGTGGAGATAACAAGAAATAACAATGAGTGAAGTTCACGTAGAAAGAAATATATGTTCTAATATTTTTTGTGGATGTTATACTGGAGTAAAAATCCTATCGAGATTTCGTAAGTCATGAAACACAAATACAGACACATAATTTAAGTCACTAGAGTGCACAAAATCAAATAATGTATGATAAAGCACAAAGAATTCATAATAAAACATGGCTATCATTAAGAATGATAATAAAGAGAAGAGGAAGCAGGAGAAATAGCTAATATATGTTGAGCAATTGTTATATTTCTGTCCCTCTTCTTAGTCCTTTATATCCATCAATCATTTAATCCTTACAACAGTCCTAGAAGATGCATGCTATTACGGTCTTCATCTCATAGATGAAAAACCAATTAAAAATTCCCTATATTATAAAACCCATGTGACATAGTTAAATCTGTGCTCAGAAAAAATAATACCTTCAAATATTTGTTATTAGTCAAAGGTAAAATGTCTTCAAATTAATGTCAAAAATAACAGAAAGAAAAGCATAAGAATGGAAGGAAATAAAATATTCACCACTCTGCTAAAAACAACAAAAAAACCCTCAGTATCATGTTTAATTAGAATCCTTCCCAACTTAGGACCTTTGCAATCACTCTTTTCTCTGCCTGGAATCCTCTCCCCAGGAACCTGGGTTTTCATGGTATCTGAGTCACATGCTGTCATATGCTCTTTGCCTCTTAATAGCTCACATGTCACCTCCTTATAGAACCTTCTTTGAACACCAAAACTAAAAAGCTTTTCATGCAGTCTTTCTCTCTGGAGTTTTCTAGTAACTCAGGTACATTCAAATAGGGTAATCATATCCATCATATATTGGCCATTATTTCTCATAAGTTGATGGTTGTCCTAATTTTGTGGTCAATGCATGCTGTCAATTAGTCCTTTTATTTATATCACTTCATTAGTTTTCTCTTATGATGCTATACTTCCTCTCCATCTAATTTCTCAGAAGTCACCAGATACAATATTCTTGCAAAGAATCATAATGAATTATTTAGGTCTAGCAATTATAACTCCAAGTAGGATAATAATTCTATCCCCCAAAATAATTTTATTACATTTTAAAATTTAACTGTAAACAAACACAAAATGTACACTAAATGTTGAACTCGGTTAAAGAAGTAAGTGTCAGCTTATTCATTATCACTACTACTGATTGTAGTAAGAATTGAATTGATGTGTAAAAAACACTTCACCTGTCATTTCCTTGTTGATGATAAAAATCCTCTTGTCAGAAAGTCTGAGCCATAAATACATCAAGGTCAGCATATACTTATTTAAGGAAAAGTTTAGCAGGTAATTATTTAAGCAGTAGGAGAATAGGCAGTTCACAAATACAAACACATTTCAGACAAATGTAGTAAAAAATGAGACTATTTAGATTTTTTTCTGCAAAAATTTTTGTTTGTTAAATATAATTCTTGTGAAAAAAAATCTTTCAGTGGTAAAAGAATTATCCACATGGGAAGTATCATGACTGTTTGGGTTATACATGGGAGTATTTTGAGTAAAATTTAGGGAATGGTGAGAAAATTGCTATATTCCATATTTTGAGTTTCTCTTTTTTTTCTCCTATCCCTCAGATATACCCAGAGTTGGTAAAATGGCAAGGCTCACTTTGTTAAGTAGAGAAGTGCAGACAGATAAGATCTACAAAAGTAACAAAAAAGGAACTGGTAATAACAACTAATAGCAACAATTCTAGAAATTCTGTAGTGCCCCTAGAGGAAAGCTGACCCTTAGACTAGAAAATAAACCATACACATATTGAAGTTACAAAAGAAAAGGCACCAAGTGTAAATAAATAAATTTGTACATTTTTTAATATGGTATTTCTTTCAATCCTTGTTTATATAACTGAAACCCCAAGCCTTCAGAGCTACATAAAATACCTATTATTTTTTCTGTTTAACTTTTCAGTTAAAGAAAATGATTTATAGTTAAAACTTTCTGTAACCCAAAGTATTTTCTTAATAAATGAACAAATGAAAGGTTTTATTTTTTTAATTTTTAGCAAATAAAAGACTTTCTCATTCTTTATACTTACTGTTAAAATGATTTTGCCATCAAAAATTTGAAACAATTTAATTCCCTGTAGCTACTCCCATGTGCCACTGTTATTTTTATTTGATTTATGTTTGTAGAGAAATGAAACTGACCATCCATCCCTTTATTTATTCTTCCCTTCATATATTTCAAGAATAAAATTAAAAGAAAAAAATCTCTGGAAAAATGCAATTACCAAAGAGGAGTTTTTCTGTGAAATTTCTTTCATACAACTGAAAGAAAAATAATCAAAGGAAGTCTGCAAGTATGCTATCATCACTGAAAATGAGTGCCCATATTGAACTGCAACTTTGTGCTACAAAACAATTTGAATCCAAATTGATAAAAGAGTAAATGAATTGACACATATCTCTCTGTCATGATAAATTCTGTGAAAGTGCATAAATGATGAAAATTATGAAAGAAAATCATTAATAATCTACAATGTGAGGAATAGGTATTTAGTGACCAAGGAAACATTATCAAATTCCCTGCAGCAAGCTCTTTTCCTCCAACCCATTGTAATAAATACCTCAGATGCCAAAAAATGAAACACAGAAGTTTGAAAATCTACGCTTCACAGGGAAGTCTATTTGGTAAGAAAGTAAAATAAAGTTAAAAAAAAAAAAGACAGATTTTAAAGAGGATAAAATCAGGATAAATTACTGAAGTCTAAAGTCCAAAACTTTTATTTTGTAGATGGGGTAACTGAGATCCAGTGAGATTAAATGACTTGGCCAACATTGTGGGTAGCAAATTCAATAAAACCAAATTCCTGCATCCCAGTTCATGCTGTTTCCACTAATTCAGACTGACTTCTCTATTTCAGGGATAATAAAATTAGGTAGAGTCCTGAAAAGATTTCTTCAGGGAATATCCATGAATATGCTTTGTAGTTTCTCAAACACAGTGTTAAGAGTATCTCTGAGTAAGTCATATGTAAAAGAGAGTTTACATGTAAAGAAGCAAAAATTGACCTTAGAATAATTATAAAATGGAATATATGTTTTGCTCTACTATGGGAAATGTTCTATGTATTTTGAAATAAATAAAATGCGAAGTTAGTTATGATTCTAATAATGCTTAAGAGAAAAATTTCACAACACATTGATCTTTCATATTAAGAAGGAAAGATGTAGAAAGAAAACATAGGAATAATGAAGGATAAAGCACATAAAATATTATAAATATAAAGGATTTCACGTGCAAGAGTTAAATGACATATTAAAAATAATTATGTTGAAATCAACCCCTCTAAAATTCCAAGTAGAAACCATACATTTGAAGCTAAGTGTGCACTTGTAAAATGTATAATATAAGCATAATATAATCCAAAAAACAGGGTATCCAATCACGCTATGAAGATATTTGGTTAAACCCCAGTCTAAGTGTCGCTACAAAGGTATTTTGTAGATGAGTTTAACATTTAAATCAATAGACTCTGAGTAAAGCACATTATCCTTCATAATATGGGTGGGCCTCATCTAATCAGTTGAAGGTCTTGCAAGAAAAAAGACTGAGATTCCCCAAGAAAGACACAGTTCAGCCAGCATTCTGCTTTCAGACTGGAACTGTAGCATCAACCCTTCTCTGGGTCTCCAGCCTGTCAGCCTACCCTGAAGATTTTGGACTTGCCAGCCTTTATAATCATGAGCCAGTTCCTTAACTAAATCTCTCTCTCTATATAAATGCACATTTTATTGATCCTGTTTCTCTGGAGAACTTACTAATACAACATCCATCTATCTATATCTACCTATCTACCTACCTATCTAATTTAAAAAAAACTGTAGTGGGCCACTATAGTATTACTTGTTCCGAACCCCTTTTCCAGAAATTTCACCTTCAGGAAGGATTGAAAACAGAGAAACACCACTCCCCAACATACTGCACTGAAATTCTTATGGCATAATAGAACAAATAAGTGACTGTTAAATGAGGAGCCTTTTAGAAATAAAAAAAGAAAGACTCAGATAACCATGAATTTTGGTGAATCAATGCCATACAGCATTTTTAAACCTAAAATTAGAATGCTTGCTAAAAAAATGCTGGAACCCTGTGCTTTGGAATGTAGGTACCCCTGGGCATTCTCAGAAGTGATGATAGTCTAATCCTTCTCTAAACTCCTTCCAATGATTCCAATGAGGGCTACATTCCACCCTGACCGTCCTATGTTTATTTTTCCACTAACTTTAAACAGCATTGGATTGGAAAACATATTGAAGTTTGTGGCAATATTTCAAAGAAGAATATTAGTCATACCATATAAAAACATCTTTTTAAAAATTTTAAATTCATGCTCTTTGGAGCAATATTTCATGGATAGACAAAATGATTAAAATAAAATCCAGATTTCCTGCTAAATATAAGTAACTTAAAGCACATACCCCAGCTTTGGCTAATGGTTTTAGCAATTTGGGGGATTGCTAAAGGAAGCAATGATTAAGGAAGAGTTATGAAACGTAATTTTAATAAGTTAAGCCCATAATATGAAGTTAAGAAGTCAACTGATGTTTACTTAAGAGAGTCATGATTCCAACAAAACACCAAGTGTGGTGAACAAGAAAAGATTGTTAATGTTACTCTTTATGGAAAATGAATGATCCCTGTACAGGGATCTGCAGAAATCAGTCAACTAAGGCAAATAAGATAAAACTGGATATTCTTCCCCAATATCTTACTCATTTTATAAAAGGGGGAATCAATAAATTGTCTGTTGTTTGTTGCTTCTTATTTTCTAGTATAAAGGCCATTGCAAAAATGCTATTATCTCCCAATATAGTAAATATGAAAGTTGTAAGCAATCTATCTTTAAATGCCTACTGCATACGTGGTACTTGGGGTGAAAAATATAATCATTAAGACAAGAGTTTGCAGAACCATTAAAACAAAAACCAAAACAAGTGTGTATAAACTCACACAACAGTGGCCATATCTCATCCCTCTGGTTTTAATACTTGGACATTCCCTTAGATTGTCTTGCATTTTGTGTTGTATGTTCTGAATGGGATAGGTAGAGGTATGTCTAAAAATGATTTGTGGCTACCAGAGTGTGTGTACATGTTAGTTGCTGTGTTGGTTATCTGGTGACAGGTTTGCAAGCAAACAATGGCATTATCTGCCCAGCACAACTCTTTCAGGCTTTCCTCTTCCTCCTTCTTTCTATCCCTCTTAGTATACTTTCAATATTTTCCTGACATCTGCCATTGTTGGCCAGTTGTCCTAAGATGAAAGAGTTCTCAACAAAAAATTTGAAGCAAGAATACAGAGAGAATTTGGTGTCTTGGCTTGTCAGATACAAAGCTTGGAGGAGGTCTTATCTTTATTTACTGATGTATGAACTAGAAAAATGGAGAGTTCCAGAACCCAGTCAGAAGAAAAATATATAAAAATAATTCAGTGAAAGTGAAGAGGGAGGCAGAAGCAGGCACACAGAGAGACACACAGACAGCAATCAAGTTCCGATGTACATTTATTATTGATGCTCGACCATTTTTATGAGTTTCATGATGTTTCCTAGCATCTTTTATTTTTATTCCCTTATTTTTCTTATGTTTCATATCAAATTTAATTTCTGTCCTTGCAAATGGATGGCACTGTAGGCAATATTTCCCAAATTCAGTTAGTGAGTCATAAATGGGAAACTTTCAACAACATTTTCACCCACATGAGGGAAGGTTAAGCAACTTTTGATAATATGTTCACCTATCACTTATGATGTTGGGAAAAGTTTTGTCCATCTAATTTTTTCAGTGCTAGGTGCAGAGTTTTATTTGATGTTGAAATTCTAACTTTCATTTATCTGTATTTATGTATTGAGCTAGATTAGCACACCAAGTGCTATGCTCATTAGTCACTTTTTATGACTCTTGTTTCTTTTGCATTGGTCCTGAATTTTTTTCAAGAAGGTCAGGTATGTTATTTGTTTCATCTGCCATCTTTAAGTTAACCAGGGTAAGGTTTTACCTTGCTTCCTTCCCTATCCCCCTCCAACACAGGCACACACACATCCTCCACTTTCTTGATCTGTCTTTGGGCAAATCAGTGTCTGGCATGTTTAGAAAATTTGGCTACATTTTGCAGTGAGGCTAGTAGAGTCCTGAACTAATGCAATATTGTATTTTGATCACTATCTGTATTCTTGTTTTTATACTTTATTAGTTTTGAACAGAGAGGGGAAAAATGATGTTTAACCACCACCGCTGATACCCAATATTGTCTGAGGAATATCCAACTGAGTTTGAATATATTTTTATATTCATTGTATTTGCAGTAAGAGTATGAAATCATTCACGTATATGATGAACACAGAATTAGAATATGGGTGATGGGGTAGGAGGATGAGATCAGCTGCCTCAATTTTAAATAACGTATTTTTTCATTAATCTGTAGAATGTACAAAAATATATTCTAGGGGCTTCCCTGGTGGCGCAGTGGTTGAGAATCTGCCTGCTAATGCAGAGGACACGGGTTCGAGCCCTGGTCTGGGAGGATCCCACATGCCGCGGAGCAACTAGGCCCGTGAGCCACAGCTACTGAGCCTGCGCATCTGGAGCCTGTGCTCCGCAACAAGAGAGGCCGCAATAGTGAGAGGCCCATGCACCGCGATGAAGAGTGGCCCCCGCTCGCCGCAACTAGAGAAAGCCCACGCACAGAAACGAAGACCCAACACAGCAAAAATAAATTAATTAATAAACTCCTACCCCAACATCTAAATATATATATATATATATATATTCTATATTGTTCTTTTTACTTTTGAAGTGTCTGAATTAATGTTATAAAATATTTGAAATTAATTTTAAAAAACAGTATATGCAGCATATCTCATGCTTACTACTATTCACAAAATTAAAAATAACAGAAATGTAATTTCCTATGCACAGAAACATGTTCCCCACATTTTAATATATTGTATATATTATTTCAGTTTTACTCTTAAGTATACCTTCTATTTTTAGACAAATGGATATTAATTAGAAAGTAAAAACTAAATTAAAGATTATAATAATAAGTATTGATGATTATGAATGAAACAGGCACTAGCATACACAAATAGGTTTTTGTGTGTGTAATAGTTATAATACTTACTGTGTGTATGTAATCATTAAAGTAAGATTAACTCTGTTATTTGATTTCTGTATAATGTCTGTTATTTCTATACAATGTTATATAAAATATACTAAATATATTTATATATATAAATATATATTAAAATAAATATTATAGACTATTAAAATAGACTATAACAGTTATTTTGTGTATGTAAGTTATCAAAATTTTTGAGGGAAATTTGAAGATATTTTTAATAGTTAAATCTAATAAATTCCTTTATGAAAATTTAAAATAAATATACTCAGAGATCTTGGAAGATATTTCAGTAGATATTTAAGTATTTAAAGAGTAAATTATAACTAACATTTTTAAATGATTTATAATAGTACATTTTAAATGCACATATTTTAGAAAAAATTTAGTGAAGCAGAGATAAGGAGATAAAATAACACAGAAGGCTAGAGTATTAATATACTAAAACAGATAAAGTTATATTAAATAAATATTGTGGTTAAATGTGTGAATACTTCATCCTAGTGCTTGGCTTGACTTCACCAAGACAAATATCTTTTATATTTAACAGCGTGTGTCCTTGAGTAAATTACTAAATTCTCTGACGCAGCTTCTTTTAACATAACATAAATATAATGGTACCTATCAAGTAGAGTTCTTATGAAAATCGATTGAGAAAATACAATTAAAGGACACAGCAGAAAAGTTCAATACATAATTATAACAGACATTTTTCTACATCATTATGCATCATTTTTATAATTAGAAAAAAAATCTAAGTTGAGGTCATTCTGTCATTCATCTACTACCAAGCTTCTTTAATGTCAATTTTTCAACTTAGGATTTGGAAATTATAATTGTCTTGCCTTCCTGGCAACTTGCTGTTGTTATTTACTGAATGCTTGTCATGTGATTGGCCAAATAGCTCCACTCTGTGCTTTCATATTCAATTGTAATTTTATATTGGAAAGCTCTCTATAAGTATAAATCCTTGCTACTGCTCTTGCTAAGTGAGAAAGGCCATAAATAGATGAGGTATTTTATTTACGTACTCTTTCTTTCCACAAGGAGAAAAACAATGGGCTCAGGCATGGAAGCTACTGGGCTTATGCAAATTAGATGATTTTAGGAGCATTAGAAACACGAGTGTCCATGAAGTATAAAAATACCTATTTCGAAAACATTTTTTGTTTGTTTCTAGAAACATTAAGAACGTGTTTTGAATTTTTTGCCTTCAAATTTTGTTAAATGAATATCTCCTGTGTCTTGTAATTCCCTGTCAGCTAATGGGCTCCAAAATGTATTGAAATGAAAAGTCCTGTGTGGAGTTAGTGGAGAGAGAAACAATAAGGCAACTTTAGTGAAATCGTCACAGACCTGCCTAAAGATACGGTCAGTGCAGATAATGTTTTCAACTCTTTCTCACCATTCCTTGTATCCCCTGATGTTTATGTCCCAGCTGCCTCCTTGCCCATTGGGGGAAAGCATTGGTTGGAAGAGAAGTAGCACTAAAGAAAAACACTGATACATAAACCATGTGTTCATCATGTGTTCATCTTTAGTTCATTAAAATCTACATTAACTACTGAGAAAAAATAATTAGTTGTTCTCAAAGGCGGCTTTCAGATAATGGGACTCTATTTTACCACATGGCAATGATGCAGGAACTCTGTGTTCAGTTTGTTTGGTACCACCCAGGATGATGTGATAAAAAGAGTACTTAATGAAAAAATTGGTCTGTACATGCCACAGATTTAAAAAAAACAAAAAAAAACAAAGGTAAGTTTAAGGCTAGATGATCCATACACTTAATTTACAAGTTTGAAAGACATATACTAAGATAACAAAGACATGAAACAATAGGAAGGAAAAAAGAGAGGGTGCAAGGGAGGAAAGAAAGTAGTAATGTAATAGAGACAAGTACTTAATCTGATTTGTAAATTATTTTAAAACTGATTTGTGAATTATTTTATTCAGTGAGCATATGCCATGGAATAAAAATGAGATGGGAGATGTTAACATGGCTTTGCCTTAGTTCAACTCATTCCCCTGCGCCTCTCACAGTGTGATAGTCTTACTTTCCTGAATGTGATTCTAGTATTTAAAGAAACAGTGAAACACAAGTTACTCTATAGTGGGCTCAAACACAAGTTACTCTATAGTGGGCTCAGCAAACACAAGTTACTCTATAGTGGGCTCAGCCAAGAAACTGTGATCTGTTCTGTTGCCGGCAGAAAAACCAGGTGAGACAGACTTGTTGGTAGATGGCCCTGAATGTATTTTATGACTTATTTAAAGGAGTGACAATGAGTAATTCTCCTTATAAGAAATGCTTGTCTTACCAGAAGACATTAGGACCTAATTACCATGTGCAAAACATGCAGTCTCTCATCTGGTAGCATACAACTTCTGAAAACTCATATGTTTACGAAGTTTGGGCTACAGTTATTTGTTAGTTTCAACATCTGCAAATGATACATTGAACTGGTACAAATAGATCAAAAATTTTTAAGAAAAGTTTTTAAACAAAATACCGAATACAAATAAGTGCTATATTAAAAAATGCTTCTTAAAGGGATATCAAACACGTGTTATTAGGCACTCAATTAATCAGAATGTTCCATCGAAAAAGAGTTTTTGATAGCTTCAATGAAAAATGTTCACAATAGGATATAAAAATTATTTTAAGTTTAATTTAGACATGATATAGGATTCTGACTGATTGGTTATTCTACTTTTCAGTATAAAAACAGAATGCAAAAATTAATTCTTTATCCTGCCAGTGTCCTTTCCAGAGAGTAGGTTGGCATTTATCATATAGCTAGAAAAACAGATAGTACATGTCCATATATACCATATATATAATGTATATATCTCATATATGTAATGTATATCTACATTTTTATATCTCTATATCTATTTACTGACCTCTCTCTCTCTCTCTCTCTCTCTCTCTCTCTCTCTCTCTCTCTTATCTTCTTGGGAGAGGTATTATCACAGTGTCTGAAAACTTAGTGGAAGTTTTGACTATACTCTGAAACAATCATTATCTCAGGAGACCATAGAATATAAACATTGATTTATAGATTTAAAGGATAATAATGAAAATTTTTGCATAGAAAATTTTGAAATTTTCTATTCAAACAAGTTGAGTTAGAATTATTTATCCCTCCACGGAGCAATCCTTTTTCTCAAAGAGAAAAAAATATGCAAATAAATGAAGAGTATTTAATTTCTTCTGAGTAGCAAAATCTGCCATTAATGAATGCATGAAGCCTGAAATGAAACTATCTTATACTGAATTTAGCATTTTATTATTCCAAACATGTGAGTTTTTTAAACTCCAATTACATAGTTACCAAGTGGACTTACATTTGCATTCAAAAGTTATTTTCTTTGTTTTCATTTTTCTTTATGAGAAAATTTAGTTGTACTATTTCCTTCTTAATATTGCTTTTGAGTCACATTAAAAAAAAAAGGTATAGTCCTTAGTTTGTGAGAATATGGTTTCAGGGTCTTAGGAAAATTCCTTAACTTTAATCTAAGTGTAGACTAAATCATCCAATGTCTCTTTCACTCTCCCATGGCTCAAACAGACAAAAAAGAAGTCCAAGAAAAGAAAAGCATAGGTTAATTTGACATTAACTTCATATATATATTAAAGTATATAAGTCTGTATCAGAAAGACTACAAATGTGCCATGACACACCTTCAGTGATCATGTTTTGTTGGTTTTTTTTGTTTTTTTTCTTTTGTGGTACGCGGGCCTCTCACTGTTGTGGCCTCTCCCGTTGCAGACGGAGCAAAGGCTCGGGACGCGCAGGCTCAGCAGCCATGGCTCAGGGGCACAGCCGCTCCGCGGCATGTGGGATCTTCCCGAACCGGGGCACGAACCCGCGTCCCCTGCATCGGCAGGTGGACTCTCAACCACTGCGCCACCAGGGAAGGCCCATGTTTTTAAAAATGTAATTTCCTTACATACATTATATTTTAGACCACAAGAATGAATTTAGTAACTATTTCTCTCTTTTCCCTTTATTGGTGCTACTATAATTTCTTCCTAAGCCATAAATTCTTTTTTCAATATATAGAATCTGAAATTCTTATTCACTCCAAATATTCAGTTACCATTCGTAACCAATAACCTGTAAGCTTCATCCTAGATCTCTTTGCTGTTATTTAGAGTGGTATATCTAAGTTCATATTGGAAATATTCCTTTCATTTACCCACAGTCACCTCAAACTAGCTATGCACCAAACTTAACTAATTTCTCCAACCTCTGTACTGTTGGAGAGAGTGAGGGAGAAAGGGAGAAAAAGGAAGAAGGCAGGAAGATCCATGATTAATACAAAAAACATAAGAATAGTAGCAGACAAGCTCACTAGGTCATATGTAAACTGTCAATTTATGTTTAAATAGCATATAAAAGCAACTAAATGAGTCAATATGTAAACACTTTAAATAATTATTAATTCTGAATAGTCCCTTTGAGTCAATATTGCATTTTAATAAAATAAGACAAATGGTTCTGCATAATTCTACGCAGATGATCCTTAACAAGATAAGATATTCTACAAAGTTATTAATGCAAGAAATATGCTTCCTGTTTGCATTTTGAGTAAGTCACTCTGTCTCACATGCTTTTCTGAGTACTTTGTCAACAATGAAAGTTTTACATGACTCAAGAGACAAAATGCACATGTAAATGTGATTAAATCACTCAGATTATATTGACAAAGGAGTCCTTGAACTAAGAATGACATGAAAGATAGCATGTCTATCAGAATAATATTTAATATCTTTCTTAATAAAGAGTTCTAGCACTGTATCATTTAACTTAATACATTTCCATTTCTTTTCATTTTAGTTTCCTAAAACTTTCCCACATACTAACCAGGTGTCAAATTTTTAAATAATTGAAATATTTAATTTACTAAATAAGCTAGAGAAGGTGGCTTTTCACATCAAAAAATCACATTTGTAGACACATACACAAAGTGTAAGATTATCTTAACTTTAAATTAAATCATACTCATTTTTTTTACTCAAATATTTATTTTGAATAAGGGGTTTTTGTTTTACTTTATAAAAGTACTGTCAGGTTCTACATATTTTGCAAAACTAAAATAAAATCTCTCAAAATTCAAAGCTTGCAGTTTTGACACCTTTTCTAGGCTTGCCCAAATAGAAATATTACATGTGGGACTTTGAGAATATTAATTATGCCATTTTCTTCATTAATATTCTTGAGATCAACTCCTGCTGTGTTCTATGATTACTTTTCTGGAATTTAATATCATCTCTGTGAACTGATAAGACATCTTTAAATTTTTGTGTTTCCTTAAAGGTTTTGATATTTTATGGCACAGACATTAATACTACAATGAAAAAGTACAGAGCTTTATTTAAATGTTTCAAAGCTTTTCAAAGAGTCATAAAAATGACAATTAAGTTCATACTGTGTTCATATTAATTTTTCTAATATTCCCTAAGATTTTAAAGCTAACTCAATTTTGTTTCAAATTTACATACATTTTTACATAAAAATTCAACCAATTCATATATTTGCTATTTACATGTGTACTACTTTACTTCTAACCAGGAGCTGCCTAGTATGTCTATGCTCTGAAAACTTACCCAATTAAAATAATTGAAAAAAATGATGTGATCAATATATATTGATATATATGTATTATATGTATGCTTACTTATCTTTTTGATGAAGTCAGATTATTTGTTAAAGAAAAAACAAAACAAAATCATGTAAAGAGTGTGGGTGTCAAAGATAGTTATTGGCCTTTCCTTTAAAATAATGAGCAATATTGCACATAAGGCTTTAATTTTTTTATGTTTAAAACAGTATCTCAAACCCAGTGTCACACCATCCTTGTCAACTTTTCCTCTCTCTTTTTGAAGTATGTGTGTATGTGAATGTGTATGTGATCATCTCTATTTTATAAGGATATAAATGGATACAATGAAAACCTGAATAAATTGATTAATGACTTGTCTCATTATTTCAAGTGACAGTATTTAAGAACTGTTGCAAGAAGCTTTTAAACTGTGATTTCTAGAGGAATTAAAACAGCCTATATAAGCCCACTAAATTATTCCAACTTAACATCAAGTACTTTAGATAAAAACAAAAAAGGAAAAAAAAGAGAGATGAGAGATATTCATTATTGGGTGTAAGGAATAAAGAAAAATATAGTTTCCTATATTGGTCTATAATTGGACCCAAGGTAGAACATTTTCAAGGTCTGGATCTTCTTCTTATCAAATAATGTAGCTAACAATGAATGTAATAGTGGTGACTTTTTTGGGCCCATGTCTGATCTTCTGCAGGGTCTGCCTGTTTTCAGTGACTTAATCACATGAAAAGAATCTGTGTAAACTATCAGAACATAACTCAACTCTTTGTGTGTGTGGTTCAGTACTCCAACAATACTCTAATAGATCAAAAAATCTCCATAATTTTCCCCCATGAAAGCAGGGCCTCAGTTCCACAGAACTCTCTCTTTAATAATAGTTACATTTGCAGTACTGTGAGGACTTTGTTACCCTCCTATCCTACATATAGCACTCACAATTCTCATTATTATTGACATATCTGCCTTATCTTATTTGGCGTAACAAGTTTTTCCAATGCTAGGTATCAAATTATTCTCATGGACAAATCTTTGTTGTCCTGTACCAATCTCATTTATTTCTTAAAATCCCTGAATTTAAAATTAAAACTTCACTATATATATATATTTTGACTTTTATGTTTTTACCGTTTCAAAGAGGAAATAATTGTTAAGCAATATTTAGTGAAGAATGCCCCATATGCGTTAAACCTGATCACTTTTGCTGTTCCCTTAAATATTAATAAATGTAATATAAGTAATTATATTCAGTTACATACCATTTAAACAATGGGGCTAGGATTCGAATCTACTGGTCTTTAAACTTTTATTTCACATAAATCACATTATATCTGTCAAATAAATTCCCAAATCATAAAAAGCGCAGATATTATCTCACAACTTTCAAAATTAGAGAATAAACACACCTTTTAAAAAATTGTATAAAGCATCTCTTTCCCTATCAGTCTCTTTCTCCACACACAAACATTACATATTTGCTGTAATTGTGATTGCCTATTTAAACTTAATCTGATCTCTCCTTTGTCATTAATTACATTTAATGTATTCATATATACTAGTTGTTCTAAGTACCTAAGTATTAACCTAGATTACACACATTGTTTTTTAATAATATCTACTCTAAATCAATGAGTTCTCTATTACAATTATGTAAACTAAGGTTGCTGCTGGAATTAATTTTATAATTTATGCATATTTTTATGTAACTAGTTTTCCTTTTCCTCTCACACAAATAAATAAAACTTAATTTTCTCAATAACACATGGCTGTAGCTAATGTGTGAGATAAGGACTTCAATGTAATCATAAATATTATCCTTGACTGATAGATGTCCCATAATAATAGTAGACAAGGCAAAAAAGAAAGAAATTCTTTATATAACTTTATTGTGTAAACCCATGATTTAGAGACTAATACAGTGGAGCTTACTGTGCAACTTATTGTGAAATTTCATGATTTATTATGCAGTTCTTAGGGGCTTACTGAGTGTCCCTATTGTCACACTTCATGATTTACTGAGTAATATAGAAGAGCTTATCACATAACTTGATAGTGGAATTCTGATTTACCGTGAAATATTTGTTCCAACCTGTTTTTACAATGGGAAGAATTTATCTAATGTTTCCTAATTATAGACAAGCTTCATCAGACACTTCATTTTCAAAGCAGATAATATCTCTAAGAGAGCTTTGGATACATCTTTTGCAAGAGGAAAATTTCTCCCCTCAAAATGATCATTTATCCTAATTTCGGGAAGCTTTCAAGTCTGTAAGTCAGCCCTAAGAAAATGAAAGGTTGCTGCTACTTTATTTAATAATGTACTATGATAACACATCAATTGATGATACAGTTATTTCTCAAAAGACTAAAGTTCAATTTTTCTAAACACAATGAAGTCTCTATCTTTGAAAAAATTAAGTTTCTAATTATTTTTATAAGACTTGGCTTATCTCTTTTTCCCTCTTTCACTTGTCATCAATCAAAACCTTAAGGGATAATTCTAGAGTAAGCAGAACTGGAAATTTACAAATTTTTACTACAACTGTGAAGTGTTTTGGTAATATGTGTATTTGTGTGTGCCGGGCTCTCTGTTTTCTTGTTTTTTTGCCTCGAATACATGAGGAAATGCTATAACATGAAATGATTTTCTGATTTGTAAACTGTGTTTCTTTTTGTTGAAGTTGTTTTTATATTTTACTTTATGTAAACTTAACAGCTGTTAATTATCTTTAATAAGAAACATGTGATTCAACCCTTGAATGAATATATAATTTTAATGACTACTTTCACATATCTGAAACCTAAACTAAGGCAGATGTAGTTTATTTTATTTAATCCATGCATAGGCATTGATGTAAAAGTCATTATAAATGTAGATAGTATTAAATTATGGAAATGAATATATACTCAAATACAATGTCATTCATAATTTGTGGAATGCCTTCCAGGCACCATGCAAGATACAGAGGCATAATTTAAAACATTTATATGTCTACAAGGAGCAAATCTTTCAACACTGGGAGTAAAGAAAAGAGAGAGATTTTTAGGGAAATTTTATAGCGAGGAATAAAAGCAGTAATTAAAAAGCAAACCCAAAATAATCAGATCCAAAGAACGGCATTAATAACAGCTAATGAAGCCCCCAAAAATGCAGTATGTAGATTAACTACATAAGATATAGACCCTATTAATTAATAATGGTATAGAAACTATAAAGTAGAACATGTATATGAAAGTTAGTACATAAAATAAAAATGCATATATTAAAGGAAGAGGGGAAGAATTTAGCTTGATTTTTAAGGATTTGAAGTTATGACACCAGAACCCTACCCAGTAAAGCTGAAAATGGACTAAATAAAAAAATGTCTAAAATTTCTTGAAATGCATTGTGGGATAGGGCAGCACTCAAGAAACAAGATGGTGGGAACAGGGATGAAATACTGACCAACAACACATCTGTGATCTCTCATGAATCCCTAATGAGAATATATTTGTGGTTTTAACCCAATCACGACCACATATTACATGTAGGAGTTTTTTCTAACAGAATGATTTCCAAATGCACTTACAATGCATATATGATTTTATTAGTTTGAGACGTTAATTTATTATCTGACATATAAGGGAAGCTCCATTCCCCTGAAACACACAGATGCACACACACACACATTAGCCGACACTTACACACATTCACACACAGTTCCTCAGCTAGAAACATTTAAAACGTGAACTTCGCTGTCTGAAATCCTCTACCTTAGTCAAGTGTTCAAGCAAGGTTGTATGGACTCTTATTTATTCTACTTCATTTCTCTACAGTTCTAGACATGCTGAAAGGAGCTGATATGCAGAGTACTCCCTATGTACTTTTTGTTGCATGTGATTTCAGTCTCATTTCATTCTCCTATCCTTCATTGATTGTTTATAATTACCTAAGTGACAGACTAATACAGAATTGAAGAACTTTTTAGGAGTGTTTTGAGCCAAGAGTACACATGCTACAAAGGCCAAACATGTTAAACCATTCTAAAATATAATTGCTTTAGAACCAGAGCCAGTCCATGTCCCACTGAATGGCTCATTTTACAGCATCACTTACAATATGAATTCTGTCAAAGAATAACCCAACTCAATTTCAACATGTGATTCATCCTTTGTATACTGTGCACCAATGATATCATTCATCCTGTGCCAGTTATAGGAAAATGGGTTTCAATATAGGTTACCTTTTACTGTGTTTCTTTAATAAAGCTTTCAGAAATTATTTGTTTTATAATTTCAAATTACTTGGAATATAAAAGTAGGCTTTTAGTAGTGTGTTTATAATGAAAATAACTGCCTCAAGGGAATCATATACTCAATAGCATTCAAGTGGGTTATTGAAAAAATAATGCCATTATTGTAATAGCAAACATAGTCAACCGCACAAATACCTTGTAATCTCATTTGCAGTATGCAGTGCTCTGTATCATGGATTTCTCTCACAGCAGAGAAGCCACGTAGGAGCTAAAACTTTAAAAGCTTTTCATGCCTGTATTGATAGATGATGCATTATTAGATGTGTATTAGAGAAGCATGTTTTCATGAAAAGAAATAAGTATTCTATTCAGCAGAAATGTCCTTCTGCTTCTCAGACGATAGAAGATGCTTGGCTTCCTGTGGTAGGCTTTTCAGCCAATTTGTTGAGTCTTTCTAAGGACAATCAATATGAAACCAGAGGCTGGAGCATTTTAGTATCTCTTTGAACCTAATCATTGCTGAAGTACTCAGAAATCTGCAAACTCACCAGCTCTCTTGTGGGCCCTTGTACAGTGTTGATAGTTAATTAATTACTCCCCAGTAATCAACTTTGCAGTGTAATGGCAACCGTTTATTAACTTTTATCAAATGTTGAATGAAATACTAACCTACACTATGTGCTCAAATGGGTTTTAAATTTTTATCCAATTGTAGCAGAAATATGTAGACACAAATTATAAAAAATTCCATCTGAATACAGATAGGAGAAAAAGGAAGTTTAACCAAAAGAACAGCCACAAGTATGTTTAAAGATTCTTTTAACAATTCTATATACTTTGTATATTGCCTGAAAATCAGTAATAGAGTACATAACTCAATCTCTCAATAGCAAAAACCCAATTTCACTATTGAGAGCCATGGCTGTATGACATAATAAAAAAACATATTTTGTGAAGAAACAGAAATGTGTCTTCAATTGTATATAGGAATATATTCACTAACAAAACTATGCTTGCTCTTTTAGATCTTACTAATCTAAATCAACTGTAAAGAAGTGTGCAGTCACACGGCTTCTTCTGATATAAGCATATCGTACACATTGTCCATAATTAAATGGGTAGATGGATGACAGTAGCCTCTGACACAGAAGTTGAGTCAGGGGAAACAGATATATCCTCAGGCACTTACTATGTGTCATGTTCTGACCTAGAGTTTTTTCATGTGCATGTCTTCCACTCCAATAAAAATGGTAACTTCTAATGGAATGATCTTTCTCTGTTTTGTTCATCACTCTTCTCATAGGCTCTTTCCTAGAATGTATGAATAAGAAGTTGAATATATGAATTGAATATATGAAGTTGAATATATGAATAAGAAGTAGGGCTTCCCTGGTGGCTCAGTGGTTGGGAGTCCACCTGCTGATGCAGGGGACACGGGTTCGTGCCCCAGTCCGGGAAGATCCCACATGCCGCAGAGCGGCTGGGCCCATGAGCCATGGCCGCTGAGCCTGCACGTCCGGAGCCTGTGCTCTGCAACGGGAGAGGCTACAACAGTGAGAGGCCCGTGTACCACAAAAAAAAAAAAAAAATATTTTGGTGATTCAGTGATCTATTGTTTGGTCTTCTATAAGCTAAGTTTTAGCTCCTATGTGGCTTCTCTGCTGTGAGAGAAATCCATGATATAGAGCACTGCATACTGGCTGCAAATGAGAATACAAGGTATTTGTGCAGTTGACTATGTTTGCTATTACAATAATGGTTGTTTGGTCTTCACAATAACCCTGAAAGACAAACATTCTATTCAAATATTACAAATAAACAAAACTAAATGCTTTCTACTTCACAATAAATGTCAATCCAAGTTATAAATTATCAACCCCAAACTTAGTATGTTCTTTCATGAAAACATACTTGTTTTGTTGTTACTACGTTTACACATATGGTACATGATCACATTCTACTTTAATAATATAGTTACAGATATGACTATCGTTCATTTTGCAACCATACTAATACTAGTCCCTCTCATATTTATAAGACATAAAATAACTCTATGTTATAAGTACCATTTCAATTGTCATTTTATACGGGGGAGAAATAGAGAGAGACTGAACCATGGAAAAGAAAATGTTCTGTAAATTGTCAAGGTCACAAGGATAGGAAATAGTGAACCTGGGATTTGAACTTATGAAATCTTTTCCAGAGCTTATGCTTTTAGTCACTATGGTCATTATACTCTATTGCCTCTCTGTGAAACAGATTTTCAAGGTTAGGTAGCCAACAATGCAATGTTATCATACCAATTAATAAAGTAAAGAGAGGGCCATGATTAGAATGCACAAAAAAAGAAGGATCTATAAAATAAATAAATATTTTTGAAAGAACATTTAATAACATCTGTATTAGTCTTATTTTCTTTCCCCTCAGCATCACTTCAAACAGAATATCTATGCTCTATTCAGAAATGTGAAGGGAAAAACCAGTGTAATATTAGAAATTAATTGCTTTGTTTCTTTTTCCAATGAAGAAGGTAAACATTGATAGGTTTTTTTGGAAAGTAGAATATCAAAATTATCTACCAAAAAAAAAGTTGGGGTGGTCACAGAAATGTTGGTCACCATCTCTCTTCCTATCAACAGAAAAATCATTAATTCAAGCAGAAGAAAAGTTACCACAAATCATCTTTAGTAATAATATTGCATAGAAACATCTTTTCATGAAGGAGAATGTACTTTCAAGTTCT
The DNA here is from genome assembly GCF_008692025.1 of Phocoena sinus. Lineage (NCBI taxonomy): Eukaryota > Metazoa > Chordata > Mammalia > Artiodactyla > Phocoenidae > Phocoena > Phocoena sinus. The sequence continues at coordinate 60,005,925 of NC_045780.1, read as the reverse complement.
CCTTTTGGTAAAATAAAAGAAAAAACATAACTCAAAATATTCAAAGATCGTTAATGTTTTGTGCTGGAGTCATATAGCTAAAGCTAATTTAAAAAACCAAATATATATAAGTAATATAAAAGAACTGTAGCATATCATTGCCTTTTTACTTTCCTACCTAGGCAGCTTACCACTGACAAATTATTTTATATATCATTGGACTCCCAGTACTTGGAACAGGGATCATACACCTAAGACACAAAGTGTTGAGTAAATGAATCCCTGCACAAAATAATGAATCTATCCCAGCCATATACACTGACCTACCCATCTTCTATTTCTTTCTATATTCTTAATTTTTCAGAAATTTACCTTTCATGTCACACACATTGCTTGGTAGTGAATGATCTTAATTCCCAAAATATCTTTTCTCTCTAACTATGATATCTGATATTGTTCTCTCTCTGAGAGCCTGAAATTTCCCTAGAGGTAACATTCTCAAGTAGCTTTTGATCTGAATTTTATAAATTTCACAAAACACTTATGAGGGCTCAGAAACATTTAAAGCTTTTCTTGTCTGTGTGACTTTTGAAAATTTTAGATTGTACTTAAAAGAGCTCTTGAGAGGTCCTCACTATAAATGAAGGCACACAAATTAATTTGAAAATAAATACTTTTAGTAATATTATTAGTCTTCAGGGTGTTGCCAAACCATTCTACATGAAAATTTCTATGCTTATACATCTTTCTGAGTAAAAAAATACAGGTAACATGGGTTAAAGGATAAGTGAATGGCAAACAAGCCTTGGAATTTAAAGATAGAGACCTTCAAAGAATTGTACAGGTTTATGGCTTCTGAAGCCATTTGCTTACGCTGGAGAAGGGAATCATCTCCTTTTCTCAAAGAGGATTTGTTTACATTAGAAAGCCATATTCTCTCTTTCTCTGTCTCCAGAGAGAAGGAGCAGCTATGCAAGCTTCTTTACATAAGAGCTGAGATGAATCATTCTGGAGTTCCGTTTACCTAGTACAGCCCCAGCCCCTCCCTCCCATAAAAGCAGATAATGTCTGCCCTCATCGCATTGCCCGAGTAAGAACTGGAGCAAGAGGAATCAGCACTGAGGTATTCTGTAAGTAAATAATCAGTCTGATCAGTCTGCCTCTGAGCCTGAAATCTGTATTTTATATATATACACACACATACACACACACACAATGTAGTTGTCCTTAACATACACGCTACATTTACACGAGATCTCAACTTGAATTAAAAGCTGAAGAGTTCACTCTTATCAAATTGTACTCTATCCATGATACATCAAAGTACCAAGTCTGCCTCAATATATGTTCATGTTTTTCTTTTTCTTCCTGACAATTGCTAGACATTGGATATTCAAGGACATTGCATCAATAAAATGACACATATCCATTCTCTACAGCTAATTTTCTGTGTTCCAGATATTCCCAAACATATTAGGAAAATTCCTAAGTCTTCCTTTTCTCCATATTTGAAAATATATCAGAAGCACAAGGCTAGATTACTTGCTTTCAAACTCTCAATATAAAGTTCAGGAAATATAAAGTAAACTAAACATAGCTACACAACATGTATATAATTACTCTATACTATACAATGTCATCCAAATATATGCAAAGGTGCTTTTAAGGGTCAGGAGGCTGACTCTTAAATATTCAAGGATAATTCTTCTTTGGGAAGTGACAAGTTTTACTTTGTTTGTGTAGAGAACAAAGTGCATCCAGAAGAAATAGGAGTGTGAATAAAGAGATGGAATATGCCATGCAGACAAATAAAATATCGGTATGTGTATAACACATACACACACATATATACATACATGCACATGCATGAATATACACAAGAGCACAGATGTATATGTAAGCATGCACAGTACAGATAGTTTATGTGTGCATACATACATGTGTATACCAACATGCATGCATACACACATGGGGCATTTTACTTGAACAAAAGCTCCAGGAGACAATGCATCTCCCTTGTTTTATTTGAACAGTGCCTGGTATTTTAGAAAATTCTCATTAAATATTTACTGCAGAGAGAATAGATGAAAACAAATATGACTGCATTAAACAAGAACACAAATTCATATCATTTAATGCCACAGTTTTTCTCTATTTATAACATAAAACCATCAAGAAGCTAGTAAAATATTTTAACTAGAAAAATGCTATAATCAGATTTATAGTTTTGAAGCAAACTTTATTATAAACAAAATGACTATGTTAGAAGAGAGCATATTAGATACATAATAATTAGGAAACAGGATAAGTCCGTAATATTTTGGGTGCAAAGGAAAAGAAGCCAGATTGGAAATATCTTTGGAAATAACAAGTAAACTTAATAAATGTATAATGTTCAATCACAGAAAGCTTTGAACCAATGGGGAATGATCAGGGATACAGCTCTGTTCTCTGGAAAATCTGAACTAGAGAAATAAATATGGCCAGGATCTATTCATCTATCCCCCCTTCCTCTATCTCTCCTTCTTGGTTTCTTCTTTACATGTTTCTTAATCCTAAACAAAAATGTCTGGCCTTCCTCCTTATACTGTGGAAGAAGACTGCTCAAGAAGCCCTTTTTATCTTTTGTGCTGTTTCAACAGGGACTACCTCAGCTACTTTCTGGTTTTATGTTAAAAAATCCCAGGGAAGTGATACTATTTGCTTGGCTTTTGTTAAATGCTGTCTGCTAGGCTAATCATCTGTAATCTGTAATTGGTACATGTAAATCACACAGCAACAGTTCTAAGCTCATGCTCTGAATATAAAAAATAAAAAGTGGAACCCTGTTAGTAGAAGGCTTGAAATGAATGCTGCATAAATAAAATATTGTTCACTAGTCTGGATATTTTAGTAATCACACCAATAAATGATGACAACAGTAAGCTCCCTAATGTAGACATATAAGAAATAAAGACAGCAAGATGAGCAATAAAATTGATGGACTAGTGAGCAACTAATCTAAGGAGATGAATGAAAAGTCTCCCCAATATTCTGTCTTGGGTGACTAAGAGGGCAGATGGTTAATTACATCATGGACATACTGTTTTTATGGGAAAACTAACTGGAGACGTCTTGAAGGTATTTGGGTACATACTTGGATTTCCTGAGTATCACCCTGCTTACAGGTCCTCTTTAGTTTTCTTCTATATTTGTCTAAGCAGAGATTCTGAAGAGGAAAAAGGGCTGGGCTGAAATGCTAAATGATAGCTTAGATGGGAGCAGAGGGAAATTTGTCTTCTAAGGTGACTATAATAAAAGGTGGAGAGAAAGAAAAGCAAGCTTAAAATCAAAGAAAAACAAGAAATTTAAGCATTTTACATTCTAAAAATAGTCTAGATTAATATAGAAGGACTCCAGTAAGACGAAGACTGAAAATTTCTCCATGCATTTACCATTTAGGAGATCTCACTGTGAAAACTTACATCAGCAGTACAAGGAGGAGCTGGAGGAGGAAACAAAACTATACTGTGTGAAGCAGTGGATGAACTTAAGAGAGTACAGACTACCATGCCTGAAGCTTGCAAACAGGGAAGGAGTCACAACTAATGATGGACACAATTTCTTGAGAGTGCCTTTCTATTGAACCTATCTCACCTTTATGAGAGGTATAATACTCATGATTTAAACATCAGAAAATATAAAAATTTTAATATTTTGAAAATTTTCTCCCATCGTTGCTTGGTTTAAATTTTAAATTTCTGTATTAAATATAGCACATACACATGCAATTCATATAATTAAAATGCACTGCTCAGAGACTTATCACAAATCAAACAGTCATGTGATAATAAGAAAGTTCAAGAACTCCTCTGCAATCACTATCCCTCTATCCTTATCAAAGATAGTCACAATCTTAGATTTGTGTGTGTGTACATGTGCATGTGTGTGTGTGCACCACCAAAGCATGACTAAACTGAAGTATAATCTTACCTGTTTCAAATCTGTATGCAAATACAATTACAATGAAAGATCTCTGACAACGAGTGCAATCAGCTGGAATTTGTTGAGACTTGATTTATAGCCACATACAGGTAAACCTTTGTAAATATGTGGTGTGTTTCAAAAATGCAGCTGGTTGTATGCACTATCTGAATATGAATATTAGGTTTGCTGATCATATTTTTCAACTCTTCTATTTTTACTTATTCATTATTTTGTTTGGCAGTTTTCCCAGTTACTGGGAGGTTTATGTTATCTATCTCTCTGAATATAAATTTGTTAGTTTTTATTTTAATGTGGCATTTTTGTTCTTTAAGTAACTTGAGATGCATATAAATTTTAAATTTTAATTGCTTCCTCATAAGTGGAAACTTTAACTATTATGAAATCTCTCTCTTTATCTTTAGTAAAGCTTTTTGTCTAAGGTCACCATTCTCTGATATTAACATAGCTTTCAGTTTCCTTTTGATTCGTGTTGACACAATAAATTGTTCTTTACTTTAGAATTACTTTCCAAATTCTGATATATTAGATATTTCTGTAGTAAAGAGCATATAGCTAAATAAACTCTCATACTTGTAGCTCTAATATGGTTCACATGCTTTACCTTTTTCATTTTTATCTACTCAGATCACTTAAAACCTGTGTCCATACAATACAGTACATTACTTCATTTGGCCATCAATTCTTGTTGAATACCTCATTCTTCTTTGAAGGCGTCCTTGGTTTTGTTCACATTAAACCACTATTCTAAAGATAGAAAACTTGGTGTCAGTGATGATAAGTGACATGCAGCATATACATATACACATTGGTCATTTGTATGTCTTCTCTGGAGAAATGTCTCTTCAAGTCCTTTGCCCATTTTTTAATTGAGTCTTTTGTTGTTGTTGTTGCTTTTGCCATTGAGTTGTAGGAGTTCTTTATGTTGCATATTAACTTCTTATCAGACTTATGGTTTGCAAATATTTTCTCCCATTCCATAGGTTGTTTTTTCATCCTTGATTGTTTCCTGTGTTATGCAGAAGGTTTTTAGTACAAGGTAGTCCTACTTGTCTATTTTTGCTTTTGTTGCCTGTACTTTTAGTGTCATATCCAAAAAATCATTGCCTAGCTCAATGTCATGAAGATTTTTCCCTATTTTTTCTTCTAAGAGTTGTGTAATTTCAACTGTTATGCTTAAATTTTTAACCCATTTTGAGTTGATTTTTGTGTATGGTGTAAGATAAGGGTCCAATTTCATTCTTTTGCATATGGAAAGACTGGTACACTGAAGACTACAAAACATTGATGAAAGAAATTAAAGACACAGGTAAATGAAAAGACATCTCATGTTCATGGATCAGAAGACTTAATGTTGTTAAAATGTCTATATACTAAAAGTGGTCTACAGATTCAGTGTAATCCCTATCAAAATCCCAGTGGCATTTTCTTACAGAAATTTAAAAAAAAAAATCTAAAATTCATATGGAATTCCCAAAGACCCTGAATAGCCAAACTAATCTTGAGAAAGAACAAAGCTGGAATTTCCCACTTCCTCATTTCAAAATATATTACAAATCTATAGTAACTGAAGCAGCGTGGTACTGGCATAAAAACAAACATAGACAAATGCAACAGAATAGAAAGCCTAGAAATAAATCCATGCAAATAAGGCCAACTGATCTTCAATAAAGTTGACAAGAATACACAATAGGGAAAGGGTTATTTCTTCTTGCATATAGTTTTACAAAGGAATGGCTATTAGTATTATAAAATTTCTTTTAAAATGAAGTTTAATTCAAGATTTTATGTAAAACTGAAATAAAACTGAAGAAATATGTGTCTTGAATCTTTTCATTATGTTAAGTAACAATTAAAAATTTTCAACCTATTTGAATTACAATGTAAAAAGCATCTGTGAATAATTTGGAAGCTATTAAATGTCTATGTTGTTAGCAATGATGTACCTCATTGAGCTCAGATTTTACATTATCAAGAATTAGTATACTACACCTTATTTTTCATTAAAAATAATGTTCTCTCCAGAAAAAAATGGATACATGAAGATTATAAGATATATTTGCTAAGCTTATCAAATTATGAATAGCAATGATGATATTTAGCTGTGCATAAGGATATTACTTTTAAATGTTTATTTGGGATGAGGGAGGTAGAAATAACAGGTTCTTTAAAAGTTGTAGACATTATGTAATTTACCACACTGGATTGTGGGTGATCTGAGTCATAGTATTAAAACATTTTGTTTATAGATAATAAAATATACACAGGGATGCTAGAAACAGAGGCCAGTTCTGCTATGGCAGAATCCCTGTACAGACAATTCCTCCCACTGACTACAACTAAAAACTCTGAACCAAATAATAATACAAAATAATAATAACTATTTGAAGACTCTATGCAGGGGAATCAATTTTGGAGAGGTGACTCACAAGGGGAAATAAAAACCAAATTAAGACATTATGTGATTAAAGAAATCTAAGAAGTCCTTTTATTTTGTTTTGTTTTGTTTCATTACCAGACACGGTCTAGAAAAAGTGCTATGAAGAAAATTCCTTAGGCTGCAGGGAAATTACACCAGATGGAAATTCAGATCCTCAGAAAGAAATGAAGTGGTAACAACAATGATAGTAAATACCTAGATAATGTAACATATTTTTCACATTTAAATTGTTTAAAATATGTTTGACTGTTTAAAGCACAAGTTATAAAAGTGTCTGGTGAGCTTTTCCACACATGTAGATGCAATTCGTATGACAACTTAGATGAACATCAACTGGGGAAGGGATTAAAGAAACTATAAGATTACAGGTTTTCTACATTGTATGTGAAGCACCCATTATTATAACTTATAAGCCAGGTATATTGTTTTATTATTATATGTTATACAATAGTATATTATTATTATTATTATATAACCTATATACAGATCATGAAACATTAAGTAGTTACATTTTAATGTCTAGAATGACTAAAAAAGTACCAAAATAATGTGTCCACAAAGGTAATAGTTAAATTAAATGGAACACTGAAAATACTCAAATAATCCCCAAAAGAGGCAGGAAAAGAGGGGGAATGGTCAGAAAAACAAAAATAAAAAAGAAGACCACAGAAACAAATATTAAATGATACACCTAAATCTAACCTCATAAACAGTTACATTAAATTGTCTACACAATCAAATAAAGGCAGCGATTGACAAAGTGCATTTTAAAAAGTGTGACCTTGCTATATGCTATATACAATAGACACACTTTTTATTTAAATACACAGATAAATTGAAATGAATGGATGCAAAAGAATATACCAGGAAAACCATAAGCCTAGGAAAACTAGAAAGGTTTTTTTTTTTTTTTTTTTTTTTTTTTTTTTTACGCGTTACGCGGGCCTCTCACTGCTGTGGCCTCTCCCGCTGCGGAGGACAGGCTCCGGACGCGCAGGCTCAGCGGCCATGGCTCACGGGCCCAGCCGCTCCGCGGCATGTGGGATCCTCCCAGACCGGGGCACGAACCCGCGCCCCCTGCATCGGCAGGCGGACTCCCAACCACTGCGCCACCAGGGAAGCCCAGAAAGGTTTTTTGAATATTAGATAAAGTAGGCTTCAAGACAAAGAGTGTTACTAGAGATAAAGAGGGATACTTAATAATGATAAAAGGAAACATTCATTCATAAATGCATGTGAGGTAATAACAGAGCCTTAAAGTATCAATATATGAAGCAAAAATTCACAGACAAATGGAAGGATAGTAGGAAACGGTAACATACATATTTCAGCAATTAACAGAATAAGTAGACAAAAATTTAGTAAAGCCATAAATTATTTGAATGAAATCATTCAAAAACTTGGATCTGATTGACATGTATAGAAGAGAGTGATCCATCCAACAACTACAGAATGTAGATTTTTTTCAAGCGCACATGGTACACTCACAAAGATGGAACATTCTCTGGGCTAAAATGATTCCCAAGTACATTTTAATATATCAAAATCATATAGTTCATATTCCCTGACAACAGTAAAATTAAACGTAAAAGGAACGATAGTTTTTTTGAAACCCTAAATATATAGAAATTAAACAGTGTACATCTAAATAATTAATGGATCACAGGTTATAGCACAATAAGAATAACATACAGTTAAAATTGAATAATCATGAAAATGTAATATATAAAAATTTATGCAACACTACTAAGGTAGTGCTTAGCTGAAACATAGCTTTTACAGTTTAAAATAGCAATGAAAAATATCTAAAAGCAGTGGCCTAATATTCAGTCTTAAACTAATGGAAAAACATGATCAGTAATCCCAAAATAGGCAGAGAGAAAAGTAGAGATAAGGAGAAATAATAGGAAAATTTATCAAAATCAAAGCTTATTCTTGCAAAAGAACATTTTAAATAGACAAAGCAATAGCTAGACCAATCAAGAAAAAACATAGAGTGGAAATCACCAATATCAAGGATGAAAGTGGGGTTATCAACAGAGATTTTATAGATATTAAATGAATTATGAGAGAATATAACTACAAAAATTAAGACAAAAAGAACTACAAAAACTAAATATATTCATGAATTTAAATTTCTCACTAAAAAATTTCCCCAGAAGTAAATTTCTGGCCCAGGTTATTTCACCACTGAGTTTTATCAAATATTCAAGAAAAAAAAGTGACCAACCTTACCACAATCTTACCAGAAAATAGATCTGAAGTTATCATTCTCCAGCTCAATTCTAATCCTAATGCTAAAATTCGACAAACACATTTTCTTGGATTTTTTTTTTCTGAAGAGCGATCAGTAGTTTTTCTAACTTTTTATCCATGTATGCAATGTATCTTTTTCTGACCCCTATTGTCCAGCTGTTCCCTGTTCATGTTTTTCAGCCTTTTCCCCCCACTCTGCTTCACTCTGGATAGTTACACTTTCAGCTCACTGATTTTTCTTCTGCAATGTTCGAAGTGCTGTTTAGCATGTCCAGGGAATTTTCAATTTCATTATTATATTTCTCAGCTCCAGAAGTCCCTTTTCTGTTTTCTTTTTCCTTTCTATGTTCTTTTGTATAGTCCATTTCTCAACTCTTTGTGGTTTTTCCTTCAAATATTTGAGCATATTTGCAACTGCTCTAAAATCTTGTAGTATTTATATCATCATCTCTGTGATATCTGGAACTATTTTTACTGGTCGATTTACTTCCTAGTTTGGGGTCATATTTTCCAGCCTTTTAGCATTATTGGATGAATTTTATGTTGCTGAGTCATGAATTTGGCTGTCTTCCTTCAAATACTTTTTTTTTTTCCCTCATAGGAAATTATTTGCAAATCAGCTTAAGCTTTCTAAAGCCTGTGTTTAATCTTTGTTAGGTTAGTCTAGATTAACCTTTGTGAGTAATTCAGCCCCACAACCAAAATCTGATACTCTGGAATCACTACTGAATATTCCAGGTGTTCAATGAGAGTTGTTACTTTGGCTGGTCAGAACTTAAATATATCTCATTGCCTGGTCTTGTGGAGTTTCATCCAACGTTTGTTCAGGTTACAGTACAGCCAAAGATTTATGAGAATTCCTGTGCAGATTGCTGGAGACTTTTCTCTCTATAAACTCCCTTTTTTGCAGTACTTTGCTTCACTAATTCCAAATACCTTAGTTTTCCCCATTTTTGATGTCTCTTTTACTCAATTAGACACCAGTGTGGGCTAGATTTTTCTTTCCTGATCTTGAGTCAGGAAAGTGACCCCAGGCAGAAATGCATGGCAATGGTAATACTCAACTGATTTGTTTCCATTCTGTCAGGATAGCAGTTACATGATGTGCATTGTCTAATGTCTAGACAGTAGTTTTATTTTGTAATTCAATTTTCTAATTGATTTTAGTGGAAGAAAGTTAAGAACTAAGGAATCATCATGGCTATAAAGGGAACTCCACTGTTTTTCTTTTGACATGATTTCAAGGTGTCATGTTACTACTCTTCTAAACCTTTTAAAACTGCGAATACACTGTTCTAACTGGATAATATTATCAGTTATTTCCTTCCCCACTTGAAGTTATTTTTCTATCTAATGAGGTTCAATTACACCTCACTCTCATGTTCAGAAGTCTTGAGTGTTCTTCTTTCATATTTAAAATTAAACTTCAATTCTGTCCTCTGGTCTTTAAATTTCTACACTTAAGTGGCTCCAGTCTCTTCTCCATCCATAGTCATTAGATGTTTCACACCTTGGTCACTATGTTGCAGTCATATTGGCCTGCATTCATCCCTAAGAAGAAACCAAGTGAGTCTCTTTCTTAGGACTTTTCCACAAGCTGTTGTCAGACCTGAACCATTCTTTTCCTACATCCCCACAGTTCAGAATATTTTACTTGTCAATGTTGTAGAGGAGAGTAAAATAAGAAAAAGCACAAGTCTTAAGTACTACTCAATTTTCATAAAGAGCACATATCTGTGCAACCACAATTTACACAGTATTACTAATACCACAGAACCCTCTTCATGTCTCCTCTCCATCATTACCCCACAAAAATAATTATTATTCTGATTTCCATCACAGTAGATCATTTTTCCTGTTTTTCAGTCTTATATAAATACAATCATATGGTTTGCAAGCTTTTCTACCTAACTTCTTACACTGCCTGATTATTTTTAGTAGAGCGTATTTCAGCTTAGTCGGTATGTTCTTAAAAATTCTTTCTTGTATACGATTAGCTCCCTTTTAAATTATTTCATGATTCTTTTTCTTCCTAGCCCTTTTCATTATCAGTCAGTCCTATCTACCTATTTACCTGTATTCACAGCTATCTATTTCTTTGGGACAGATATCTACTTATAACATAGTATCTAGACAGTGCCTGAAACTAGTAGTTAGTGAAGATTGGTAGAGTGAATGAATAAATAAATTAATGCATATAATACAAAATTAATTCTCAAGAAGTCAGTATTTGAATCAGTGCTATGTAATCCCCTGATCCAGTCACTTCTGCATTAAATTCTCTGTAGTTTGTGGCATTTAATGATGTCTAAATTTGTTTCCAGTTCTAGTACTAAGTTGCTACTTTATGACTTTTATACCTTGTGTTATTTAGATAAACTGGGAAATAGGGATATTAGGTAGGAGAATTCAATATCAGAGCTTATCTATAGGTCTTCACGTTTCTCTTGACTATTTTTCTTACATCACCTTTTCTCATTTGACAAAAATGAATGTAAGACAGGTATGTAGCAACTCTGCCATGCTAGGAAAAAATGTTAAAGAATTGTAAGGCTTACATGTACACACTGGCCTCTGATTGCCTATGTATACTATGATTATCCACAGAAAAATGAAGGACGCATGCTTGTTCAGTGAATTTCCATAAGCACTCATTCTGGCAAAAAAAAAATACTTGGTTTCCAAGTCTCTAGAATTAAATTTTAACATGTGCTAGAATAATGGTTTAAAATGCAGATACCATATCATGGTATAAATATTAAAGGGATACTCAGGCAAAAGTAGAGTACATATAAAACTACTCTTTGTAAGAACAGAATAACATGGGTCATCTTAAGTCACTCCATTCCATTAATAGACGTGTCATATTTTATGATGCATTAAAAGCTAAGAGAATGAAGAAATTGTCTGTATTCTGAGAAAGTTCTCAAGCTGAATTATATTGAAGCAGAAAAGTCATAAGTAGTCACTAGTGACAGCCTTTAAAATTTTAACTAGAAGATATTGATATTCCAAGTAAGAATATCAAGTGATATAAGAATGTAATAGAACACAGCACTCAGAAATTTAAAGAAAAAAGAAAGAAAAACTCCCAGCTCATAATGGAAAGAAAATTCTCATTCAATTTTTAAAGAAATAGCTCTATGAAAGATATTTTACTTTTATATATATATTAGCTTTTAAGATTTCACGATGATAGTATGTGACGAAATATGATCAGAAGGTAAAAATAATGCAAAGTATTTAAACATTACAAACAACTCTAGAAATTAAGAAAACAAACCCAGGCTCTTCAGTCTAATTTCATGTTGCTCTTTACTGCAGTTGGTACAATATAGTTAAGTATAAAACCTAGAAGAATAATGAAACGTTACTTTTAAAAATGTGTTCCATATATTTATGAGATAACATACTTATTACTTTCTCTAGTGCTTTCTTAAACCTTGGATTTTAATCCCTTTGGTACTGAAATTTGGGTCTTCATCCAAGAACACAGACTTGCAGCTGTTGTTTATCCTGGACTATCTACTTTTATTTCTAACAGTCCATGCACAGCTGTGCAGTTGAAGGAATTAAAAAGTGAGAATATTGTTTTGGAGAAAGTTATGCACTGTCTACAGAAAGAATAACAATTTAAAACTCTTCAGAGTTTACAAATGTTAACTTCTATTTCCTGAGGTAATCCTGGTCCCATTATATATTCCTGGACTCTTAAGATGAGCTACATCTTACTTTTGATGTTGGAAATAAAGTATTTCTTGCCTTTAGCAATAATAAAATCTTTACAGAGAATGTTACATCCATAGACTCAAAGCAGCATACAAAATATAATTCTTTTAACCATGATCTGGTGCCTGTAGCACTTGAAAAGACTTAGGAACTAATATATAAGTTGTACTAAATAAGATACAGGAAGAAACAGAAAAAAGGTTTTAGCTCTTGATTTAGTTTTTGGATAATGTTTCTGCACTTAGAAAGACATATGTTTCAACAATCAAGACTTTCACAGGTTTGTTATTAAATACTTTGGTGTACCCAACACTGTTAGAAACCAAGCAGAATTAGTAAGAATGGCAACATCCATGACTGCAAAAGACTACATCAAAACCAGATAACAGTAATCAAAGCAGTATGGTACTGGCACAAAAACAGACACATAGATCAATGGAACAGAATAGAGCGCCCAGAAATAAACACACACACTTATGGTCAATTAATCTTTGACAAAGGAGGCAAGAAAATACAATGGAGAAAAGACTGTATCCTCAAAAAGTGGTGCTTGGAAAACTGGAGAGCTACATGTAAAAGAATGAAATTAAATCATTCTCTAACATCATGTACAAAAATGAATTCAAAATGGATTAAAGACCTAAATGTAAGACCAGATATTACAAAACTCCTGGAGGAAAACATAGGCAGAACACTCTTTGACATAAATGCAGCAATACTTTTTTTGGATCCATCTCCTAAAGCAAAGGAAACAAAGCAAAAATAAACAAATGGGACCTAATTAAACTTAAAAGCTTTTGCACAGCAAAGGAAACCACTGACAAAATGAAAAGTCAACCTACTAAATGGAAAAAGATATTTTGAAATGATATGACTGATAAGGGTTTAATATCTAACATATATATATATATATATATATATATAAACAACATCAAAAAAACAAACAGCCCAATTAATAATGGCCAGAAAACCTGAATAGACATTTTTCCAAAGAGGAAATGCAGATGGCCAACAGGCACATGAAAAGATGCTCAACATCGCTAATCATCAGGGAAATGCAAATCAAAATCACATGAGATATCACTTCACACCTGTCAGGATGGTGATCATCACAAAGAACACAAATAACAAATGTTGGCAAGAATGTGGAGAAAAGGGAACCCTCCTACATCATTGGTGGGAATGTAAATTGGTGCAGCCACTGTGGAAAACAGTATGGAGCTTTCTTAGAAAACTAAAAGTAAAACTACCATATGACCCAGCAATTCCACTCCCGGATGTATATCCAAAAACGAAAACACTAATTTGAAAAGACACTTGCACCACAATATTCATAGCAGCATTATTTATAATTGCCAAGGTATGGAAGCAACCTAAGTGTCCATCAACAGATGAATGGATAAAGAAGATGTGGTGTATATATACAATGGTATACTACTCAGCCATAAAAAAGAATGAAATTTTGCCATCTGCAGCAATATGAATGGACTTGGAGGTCATTATGCTAAGTGAAATAATTCAGACAGAGAAAGACAAATACTGTATGATATCACTTATATGTGGAATCTAAAAGATACAACAAACTAGTGAATGTAACAAAAAAAGAAGCAGACTCACAGGTATAGAGAACAAACTAGCGGTTACCTGTGGGGAGAGGGAAGGGGGAGGGGCAGTGTAGGGGTAGGGGAAAAGAGAAAAAAAGAATTCTTATGGGATTATATGAAATCATATATGTAAAACTTTTGAAAATTGTAAAGCACTGTAGAATTTAAAGAATCTTTCATTCAACTGAAAAACAAAACAAAACAGATAACAGAAGTGGAATTCTGTTTAGTAAAGAGATACATTTCTGACCAGACTAGAACTACCATCTAGCCTAAAACACCTGAGAATAAAAAGTTTTAAATAGCTTCCCAAATAAAGTGGTGTATCATCTAACATTTTCCATGTCATGAACAGGTCATAAGTACGAAATATTAATCACTTAGCTTTGGGATTTGTGAAAGTTTTGGGGGCAAACAGGAACACACTCCACTCCTACTCAGACTGTTTACTTCTCACAGGCACAGTCTCATTCTTTAACCCAAGCATGTTTTACTAATTTTATTGGTGTCACTGTGTGCCACAAGATGAAAACATTTGGGGAGTATTGTATAAATCCTTCTATGATCTGTCATGTGAAAGAGAATCCACGGAGCACCCAAATGAAGAGAAACAAAGATACATCTGAAAAAAAATGAACAATTATGGAGAAAGGTGGAACACATATTGCCATGACTTGTCTACTACAAATCAGGATTTAAATGTGCAGTAATTAAGACAGCATGGTTATGGCACAGATATAGACACACAGGTCAATGGACAAAATAGAGTTTAGAAACAGAACCATGAATAGATGGAAATTTATGTCTGACAATTGTAGCACTGCAAATCAGTGCGGGATATACTGATTAAACAAATTATTCTATAACACTGGTTATTCAAAGGAACATGAAAGAAACTGGATAGCTATTTTACACTCCTTAAAATTCAGTTCTATATAAACCAAATACTTAAATATCAAAGAAAAAGCTACAAAAATATAGAAAATAATATAGGAAACTTTTATTTTGGTATAGGAATGAATTTCCTAAACAAGAAACAAAGAACACGCTAATCATAAAGGAAAATAATGATAATTTTATTACATTAAAATTAATAATATGTGTTTATAAAAGATACCATAAAGAGATTGAAAGATAATATCAGACAAGAATTAGAATCCAGAATACACACACACACACACACACACACACATATATACACACAAACACACATACATATATATATCTAATACATATAGTGAATGCAGAATATATATATATAGTATACATGTGTGTATATGTTTGTTATATATATGTAATCTAAAACAAGAAGCAAAAATATTGGAAAAATGGTGAAAGACTTGAGCAGCCATTTTCAAAAAGAGGAATACAGAGTTCATAACTATATAAATAGATCACTAATTGCATATATTAATCAGATATCATTCAAACCCAGCAGACTGGCAAAAAAATAAAGGTCAGAAAATGCCAAGTGTTGATGAAGCTTTGGAGCAAGATGAGCAACTCATCCATTGCTGGCAGAGGGATAACTTAGTATAAACACTGGGAAACAGTTTGGCCATTCACACCAAAGCTATAGATAAGCACATTCTATGACCCATCAATTTGATTGCTTTGTATGCACTCCAAAAGAACAACTGCCAATGTACATAAAATGGCTCATAAAAACATCCTTCAGAAAAGCAAACAACTCAAATATCCATCAAGATTAGAACATGTCAATGTATTTTTTCATACAATGAATAAGCATGGCTTCTTCTCAAAAATAATACCGAGTGAAAAGAAAAAATACAGAAAAATATATTATTCCATTTATAGAATGTTTTCTTAAAAATATGTTGTTTACAGATTCATACATAGAGAGTAAAATTATGAAGAAAGGCAAAGGAATAATTTGCATATAGCACACGATTATTTTTTTCTCCGGTTGGGTAAGTGGTGATAGTGAAAGCGAGAAATGACCAGAAGAGCAAATAGCATTCTCAGGAGAAACAGATAATGTTCATGGCTTTGTACTTTGGAACAAAAGCAAAGTCTCTCATGAGGTGTAGTCATTAGCCAATTTGCCAAAAAGATTCTGAATTCGAATCCTTTTGCTATTGAGACTAACATACACAAATAAACACATTAATCCTTTAAGGTGTAGGTTTTTCATAAATCTACTACAGTTTTCTAGTGGGACTTTCTTTTAAAAACTGCTTGGGCTTCCCTGGTGGCGCAGTGGTTGAGAGTCCGCCTGCCGATGCGGGGGACACGGGTTCGTGCTCCGGTCCGGGAAGATCCCACATGCCGCGGAGCGGCTGGGCCCGTGAGCCGTGGCCTCTGAGCCTGAGCGTCCGGAGCCTGTGCTCCGTAACGGGAGAGGCCACAACAGTGAGAGGCCCGCGTACAGAAAAACAAACAAACAAACTGCTCTACTAAGGCTATTTAAGTTTTTATCTGTTTGTAGAAAACGATCTATTTCCAAGTGTGACTATTAACTTGAAAGTTGGAAAAGGAAGCTATGCTGAAATAGGTGCCTGCATTTTATCAAGAAGGGAAGTTTTTTTCAAACTGTGTGGGCAGTTTTAACCATTTCTTCTCTTGAAATTATTTCTCTATTTATCTGGAGTACAAGTGAGAGATGCACCTTTCTAAGCAAATACAAGTACCAACCCCACTATCATATCAGGAATCCCAGGGTAAAAGATCACTTTATCAGAAGATGCTAAAAATTATAATTGAGCCAGGCACTTTCAGGTGGTGAATGATTAGCTCTCCAAATTTTGAGTTGCACAGTATTCACTAGATAAATAAGCAGCTTCCTAAATTATAAGCCCCTGGAAAAGATTTCATAAATCTAGGATGATGCCATGAAATCTGTCTTTACAACAAACATATAACTGATTCCAAAGCAGCAACACTGGTCTACACACACACAGGAAGAATATTTGCCGGGTATATTAGACACAAGAAGGCAGTGAGCGATATCAAAGCTAAGGGCAAGAGCTCCCTCAGTAACTACATGCGTTGGCTCTTTGTTTGGCATAATTGTTTTTTATACTTTTGATATATTTGGCTTACCTGGGTCTGTAGCACTGATTAGGTCTGCTAAGAAATCTTACCCCTGATCTTTCTTGGTACATCAGTCTAATCCTTCTGACACTATGGCAGTTCAGATCTATACCTTAGGCCAGGATATAAAATACTTTATATGGGGAATAAGCAGGAGAAAGGAAGTGTGGAATTAGGCGAGGCTGCAAGATTTGAGTTTAGCTACAATACTAAGAAAATGTGGAATTCTATGACTTTGCCAGAGTTAGATTCATTTTACCTGTTCAGTGATTAAGCACAGTGGTTAAGCTGAACTCTCAGTGTTATAAAAAGTGCCTCTGGGGCAACTCTAAATGGCAGATCTGTTGGGCTTTTCTTTCTGTGAGATTCAGAGCTCCTACATATATAATTTTCTTTGAACAAAGCTTCTGTACATAAAATAGATGTTAAATCCCATGTTTTGATGAAAAACACACTGACCAAAGGTACCATTTTATATAAACTATTTAATCTATACCAAAATCCTAACAAAACAAACTGAAAATGGTAAAGAAGCTTATAGAATATAATATGTCTAATAATTGGTAACACTGATGTTCACATCAAGGTTATTCGACCTCCATTTTCATGCTGTAACTACTAACTACTGTGATTTGTTGCCACACAATTCATTGTGAAATACTTTTTTTTTCAGAACTGAATTCCAATATGATACAAATTTTACCAAAATTCTACATTATTAGAAAATATGTAGCATTATGCTGAAACATTCAGGAAAATGGTAATATATAGAGTGACCTATAGCAAGGTAAAGAGTAGCCTTTCTTAAAATATCCATATCGTTGAAGTTAATCTTTACTGAAGAGTATAAAGCATCAAGTCACAATGTAAGTTTAATATTTTATCCAAGTTGGGTTACACTATACTAGAAATGTCACTTTGTATATATGTCTAAAAAAATGATGCCTGAACATTATTCTGCTTAGAAGTGAAGAGGAAAGCTTATAAAAAGGCATGTTTTGTGGCCACCAGACACCTTCCCTCTTTTATTCACATAACCTGAGATGAGTTTCAAATATCTGCCATTTTAACAAGAACCCCAGGTGATTCTGAACTAAGTGGTGAGTGGAAAGAACATTAAGAAATATTGTTTAATGTTCATAAAAATCTTAGAGCATCAGGCTAATCTTTGAAACAAGGCATAAATATGGTTTAAATTATATAGTGTTGTTTATATTTAATATGGAAGTTATTTCTCTTCTTCAAGACTGGATTTATTTTAAAGCTTTCAAAACTCTGAAGTTCCTCTTAAGATTCTGAAACAGAAAGGTCCTGGCAGAAAGTATATGTAAAATAGAAGTTTGAAAAAAACGCAGCAGTGCTGTTAAATTTTCAGTGAGTAAACGTACCTTTCAAAGAAAAAAATACAGTTTTAAATTGTCTCTTGGTGTTATAAAATTTTGCTTATAGTTTTGCTTATAGTATATATTCTTCATTCTGGACACCCATAATTAAAACTTATAATGTATGTTTTAATAAGTTTATGGTTATGAATATTAGCATAATTAATTAAATAATGCTAATGAAAATAATCATAATATATAATAAGCACAATGAGGCAAATCTGAGTCAAACTGCTAAATCATTAAAAGTAAAGTGAACATCTCAAGTTTTTCTCTCAGAGGGAAGAAAAATGACACAATATACAGCAGAATAAAGAAAAAAATGAAAGCTGTCTTTTCAAAATAGAGTTGAAACAACAATGTAAACATGATTTTAAAGTGCTAGAAGAAAAAATAAAGCAACCAATCTAGTATTTTATATGCAGTGAAAATAGTCTTCAAAAAGAAAAGCCAAATAAAGACAATATCAAATGGATAAAAGCTGAGAGAATTATTTTTCAACAGATTTTCAGTACAAGAAATGCTAAAAGAAATTCTGGCTGAAAGGATTCAGTATAAGATTGAAGTTTAGATCTGTAACAAGAAATAAGGAGCAGCACAGAATAAATACTTGGGTAAATATAAAAGAGTATGCATATTAAAATGCATAACAGTTTAAAACTTTACTGATATTTTAAAGCAAGAACTACAATATAATTTGGGTTTTACAGCATATTTAGAAATAAAATACATGACAGAATAACTGCAAAGAGTGTGAGGAAAAGATAATTATACTGTTGAAAGATTTAAATGATTTTCATGAATTAGTATTACTTAAAGGAAGCTGTGATAAATTACCAGTGCATACTTTGACCTCTACAGCAACAATAAAAAAATCACAGATAGCTAAAAAATCTGTAGAGGACACAAGATGAACTACGAAATATATTCACTTTACCCAAAAATAAGCCAGAAAGAAGGAACAAAGGAAAAAAGAGAATACAGAAACAGAAAAGACATAATCTAATGAATTTCAAACATCAATAATTATATTAAATGTAAATATACTAAGTATACTAATTACAAGGGAGAGTTTCTCAGAATGGATTAAAAAAGCAAATATTAACTGTAGCTTAGTTATGAGAAACATACTTTGGACATAAAAATATATAAGTTGAAAGTAAAAGGGTAAAAGGAAATAACCAATGCAAGCATTAGATATAAGAAACTTTTGTGTTTGCATTTACATCAGTGAAAAATATGTCAATAAAGATTATTAGCAGAGATAAAGACAGAGATTTCATAAAGATAAAAAGAACAATCATAAGAAAGACAACATTAATACATTTGCATGCTCCTGATGAGTTTAAAAATACATGAAGCAAAAAAAAAAAAAAAAAGAGCAATGAAGGGATAGACAAGTCTATAATTAAATTTAAAGATTTAAAAGTTGCCCTTTCAGTAATTCCAAATACTTGTATAGAAAAATCAATAGAAGTGATGTCTGACACTGATTTGACCCAATCGATATTTTTAGACTATTACATCTAACAAGACCATTTAAAGGTTTTCATCCAAGAAAAATGAAAACATGATTCCCCAGAAAGACTTGTGAAACAACAGCAATCTTATCACAATAATAAAAACTGTAAAAACGCCAAATGTCCCCAAGAAAATTTGCGGTGTATTCATATAATAGAATACTATTAGGCAATAAAAGAAATGAAGCATAGATGTACTTGCAAAAAAATGAACCATTTTCTCTCTCCTCTTGCCTCTGTCTTTCACTCTCCCCATAGATAACAGATAGATAGATAATAGATAGATAGATGACAGACTGATGGATAGATAGCTATCTATCTATTGGTAGATAGATCGGTAACTCCACCATTTTCTGCCTTCTGAGTTCTCCTGGGATTTACGTTTCACAGAACCTCTGCCAATGGGTTCGATTTCATACTCCATAAATGACAGACAATCACACATAACTGATAGGACTGAAGAGAAGCAAATGTGACCCTACCTACAGGAACGTATCTGCAAAGTATCCAATTTGTTTTTCAAAGTCACCTGAATATCACAGATCTTTTCCTCTTATTTTTGCAACTTCTTGACCCCCTGAAAGCAAGAGGTGAACTCGGGAGCTAGAGGTGGCTTTCTTGACCTTTTGTTCCTTCAGGTCTTTCAGTAGTTTTGTGAATGTTGAATAACCTTAATTCCATCCTTTTCTGATTGAAGTAGAGTACTTCCTGTTTTTTAACTGAAGCCTCACAGAAAGAAATCTAAAAAAATATTGAAAGAATTTCTGTAAAGATATACTTTTTATACAAACATTAAACTTATTTAATTTGATGAGTTTTATCAATCATGTACATGGAATAACCACAATAAAAATAAAAATAAATAGGGTATCTTTATCTTATTGAGAAAGCTTCATGTCTCTCTGTGGTCAATCATTGCACAATTTTGAATTCTAAAATCATAGAATGTGTAAATTGGCACAACCACTATGAGAACAGTGCAGAGGTTCCTCAAAAAAGTGAAAACAAAACAGATATACAACTAGGCAATTCTACTTCTGGGTATTTTTCCAAAGAAAACGAAGACATTAATTTGAAAAGATATACGCACTCCTACGTTCACTGTAGCATTATTTACAATAGCCAAGATATAGAAGCAACTTAAGTGTTCACTGATAGATGAATGGATAAAGAAGATGTGATATATGTACACAACAGAATATTACTTAGCCATAAAAAGGAATGAAACCTTGCCATTTGTGACAACATGAATGGACCTGGGGGTATTATACTAAGTGAGTAAGTCAGACAGAAAAAGGATAGATACCATATCATTAGAGGAAAACACAGGCAGAACACTCTTTGACATGAAACCCAGCAATATCTTTTTCGATCCGTCTCCCAGAGCAATGGAAATAAAAACAAAACAAAAGAACAAATGGGAACTAATTAAACTCAAAAGCTTTTGCGCAGAAAAGGAAACCACAAACAAAACAAAAAGACAACACACAGAATGGGAGAAAATATTCACAAATGATGTGACCAATAAGGGATTAGTCTCCAAAATTTACAAACAGCTCATGCAGCTCAATATCCAAAAAGCAAGTAACACAGTCAAACAATGGGCAAAAGATCTAAATAGACTTTTCTCCAAAGAAGACATAAGGATGGTCAAGAGGCACATGAAAAGATGCTCACCATAGCTAATTACTAGAGAAATGCAAATCAAAACTACAATGAGATATCACCTCACATCAGTCAAAAGGGCCATCATCAAAAAATCTACAAACAATAAATTCTGGAGAGGGTGTGGAGAAAATCTACACTGTTGGTGGGAATGTAAATTGATACAGCCACTCTGGAGAACAGTATGGAGGTTCCTTAAAAAACTAAAAACAGAACTACCATATGACCCAGCAATCCCACTCCTGGGCATATATTTGGAGAAAGACATGGTTCGAAAGGATACATGCACCCCAATGTTAACTGCAGCACTGTTTACAACAGCCAAGACCTGGAAGCAACCTAAATGTCCATCAACAGATGAATGGATAAAGAAGATGTGGTACATATATACAATGGAATATTAGCCATTAAAAAAATGAAATAATGCTATTTGCAGCAACATGGATGGACCTGGAGATTAAGTGAAGTAAGTCAGACAGAGAAAGACAAATATCACTTATGATATCACTTACATGTGGAATCTAAACAAATGATACAAATGAACTTATTTACATAACAGAAAAAGACTCACAGACTTAGAGAACAAACTTATGGTTAGTGGGGGGAAGGGTGGTGGGAAGGAATGGATTGGGAGTTTGGCATTGACATGTACACACTGTTACATTTAAAATAGATAACCAACAAGGACCTATTGTAAAAAAGAATTAAAAATATAAAAGATAAAAAGAAAAAACAATGAACAAATAAAACAAAAACAGACTTATAGATACAGAGAACAAACAGGTGGTTGCCAGAAGGCAGGGAAGTGGGAGGGTGAGAGAAATAGGTGAGGGAGATTAAGAGGTATGAACTTCCAGGTGAAAAATAAATGAGTCACTTTGATAAAAGGTACAGAATGGGAAATACAGCCAAAAATACTGCAATACCTTTGTATAGGATCAGACAGTAACTAGACTTACTGTGGTGAATATTTTGCAGTGTACAGAAATATGGAATCACTATGCTGTAGGTCAATCATACTTCAAATAAATAAATAAATAGGTTTTGAACAAATAAATAAAACTACAGAATAACTTCTGTTCTTGAGCTTTTATAAATAAAATCAGTATATAAACATACATCAAATAAAGAACAAGTCTAATTATTTTGGAAATATTTATATAGCAAGATGATTACCTGTTTCTTGAAAGTTTAAAAGAATATACTCATGATTATTCCTTATTTCTGAAAGAGATAACACTATATGCTGGTGTAAAAATGTTTCACTAAATAAAAAGTAGCTATGGCTGACCTATTCTGTGGTTTGTTATCCTTATAAGCAATGAGGTTTTTCAGGCTTAAATATAGGGTAATGAATCGTATTAAGTGCAGCTACGTTACAAACCTGCATAAGATGTAGAGGTGCATACTCAGCTTCTCTTCACCTGCATCAGCTATCTTGTATCTCAAAAAGCACTTTACAGATACCAAATACTCTCTATTTCCTTTTCTGAAGCAGGAGGAAATTGAGCCATAGTAGCCTTTTTTTTTTTTTTTTTTTTTCCATGAAGCAGTTTATAGCTCCGGATTGTAAGAAAGTACTATATAGTGAGAACTAGTATTTTTTCTTTCCCTTATTTATTATGTAAGTAATGATTTAGCTTGGAAATATTTTGGTGATTTATAAATAAATTTCAATGTTGATAGGAAGAAAAATCATGTTTATTGAAGACCTAATATATTTCAGGTACTGGAATAGGTTAGCATAAAATATGTCATACATAATATTAAATATCTGTATTTCTCTTTTGGGGGAGTGTAACTGTGACATTGAAATAATAACTTTGACTTGATTTTCTAACTATGTTTAAAACTCTGGGCTTCCCTGGTGGCGCAGTGGTTGAGAGTCTGCCTGCCGATGCAGGGGACACGGGTTCGTGCCCCGGTCTGGGAGGATCCCGCGTGCCGCCGAGCGGCTGGGCCGGTGAGCCATGGCCGTTGGGCCTGCGCGTCTGGAGCCTGTGCTCCGCAACGGGAGAGGCCGCAGCAGTGAGAGGCCCGCGTACCGCAAAAAAAAAAAAAAAAAAAAAAAACTCTGGCCCAGGTACTTAATTGTATAGATACATTTATTTTAATGTTGCTTTCAGCATTTAAGTTACAAATTATTTCATTAAAGTCATAATAATTTCATAGAAATATTTTATTACTAAGTGCTTCTTCACTCTAGAAGGTATGCACTTAATACATATTTTATCGTTTTAAACTTTTATACACTGGTTTTTTGCTTTATTAGAAATGGAATGAGAACACTAGTCTTTTCTCTAATGTCTCAGTGAAAAAGCTCAGTTCTAAATCCTACCATAACTGAGATACAGAAGCTCCCAGAGGGGGACACAGAGGATTCTGGCTTTTCTAAAACAATTTCTAAGCAATAAGCCTAGAATAATATAAACTGTTTCTTCCTGAGGATGTTCTGATAGTTTTGTTTTTTCTTATTCATGACATTATTATATTAATAAACTGAAAAGAAGTATTAAAATAATTACAAAAATTATCTTAATATTCACTTCCCACACTCCTATTTTCCCATTATTAACTAGAACAGCTAATTCTGAAGCAGCTCTTGTGGTTGTAAAAGCCTCAGAAATAAATGGAAAAAGGAAGGAACACTCAAGGTTGGTACAGGTATTATTTTACCAGGGGAGGCTGAGGGAGATGATCCTTTGTAATATTTTACCTTTACCCTTTAGCGAGTACAACACACACAGAGGAATAATACATCCACCCCATATTATTGTGCTGCAAACATAAAGCCAAAAGAATATTTCTAAAATGTAACTGAAAATTCCCAAGCATCTCTGCATCCTCAAATTAGCATTGGATAGAACCACACTGACAGTCATTAGTAAATCTAAAAAGATAACTCAGTGGAAAAACAATTAAATACAACCCCCAAACTACCTCCCAGTGAAGAAGCAGGTGTGGTATTGGCTCTCTACATTTTTCATGTATTAATTTGTACCATAAATATATGTAAAAGCAGTTACACTTTTTTTGATATTATCTTTTCTTTGCCATTCCTTTCTGTGGTCAGTTTTTTGCTTTTTAACCCCCTCATTTATCATTACAAGGGGGGCTCTATTATCTGAGGTCTGCTTTTATTCAGGGATCATACTCTCCACCTTGGGTTAGGATCCTAAGAGTTTTCTCTCATCTTTCTTGTGTCCTTCAAAACTGAGTTAGTATCACCAGGTTTTTGTGCTCAGAAAGTAGAATTCCATATTGTTTTTAAATGCTTGTTTATACTTCATATTGTGCGGGCCCATGATCACTTCACATCACCTCTTTGATATCTACTTATCTCCTAGGTACAATTATTTTCATCTTCTGGGAAAGGTGGTACCACTTACAGCTTTTGCTTACATCCTTTATAGTCACTCAGATTTGAAGCTTTGGCTTGATCATTACTCTATCTGTGAATTACTATATACAGCCCTCAACAGATACAAAAATGGTTGGGTCTGTGCATCTTCTCATTTTGGAGAAAAATGAGAACTTCACTTGTTAGAAGAACAGATGTGTCTTTTTAGGTAGAAATACAGAGTTGTTTTGTTGTTGTATGAGAGTTAAAATGTGGGACAAAGTGACAATTGTGGAAACCGAGTAACCAAAGGATAAATTACTGGAATTGAATCATGTTGTCAGTTATTAACTTATTGCCTCTCAGCTCTGAATGCAACCTATAATAAATGCTCTAGTATAAACAACGGGATTTCTTTAATTATTTCTCCTTCGAAGTGAGCGCACTATTAAGTTTTCTTAGTACTGTAGAGACCTCTGGAGGGCTACTGTTCAAGAAAGAAGATCTCCTGCTAATTATGGTTCAGGCAGAGTAGAGCTGGTAGTAACCTTTCTGTAGCCATCTGAACACTCCAAAGTCTGTGTACTGGGCTAGGGCTCAGACACCCTATGTGGCCTACTCATTGTGAAGGTCTCATGCCCTGACCAGTACCTGGACTCCCCTGTAAGCCTCTGCGCAGCCTTCAGGCAGCCTATGACCTAAAAGGTCACCCACCAAGCTGCTGCTGCATCTGGAAGGACCTGCACAGACTGCATGCTCTGAAGGCCACCTGCACCCACCAGTATTCAGACTCCCACTGCTCATCTGTGCCACCTATCATTAATTTCCTGCTCCCCACCTGTACTCTGGAGGGTGACCTGTTGTTTGCAAAGCAACAAAGGACCAGCTCCAGCCTGGTCAACCAGAGAACTTCACAGTGAGCCAGACTGTATCTTCTCCAAATGAGTCTCATCCCTTCCCAGTGTGTCCTTCCTTGGGTATTATCCGATATTACGCTTCCATATATGCCATATTACTCTTTTATCATAGCTATTGATTATTTACATCCCCGTCCCCAACATGTAACTTACTATGTGGTTTCTATCTTCTGATTAGACCCAGACTACTATATAAGCCAAGTATAAAGTAATGCAAAATATACAAAGCCTAAGAATTTTGAATATAAGGAAATGGGGCCCCTCTTCAGCTTTTTGTTATTATTTTTGTTTGTTAAAATTTACTTCCCTTATACAAAGATAGCCTGAAATGTGTATTTTGTATCAGTCCAAGTTTCATAATACTAATTGTGGTGGTGGCCAAACTTTGCTCCATCCTGTATCTGTGGCATAGGAGAGCCAAAGGTGCTTTACTCTGTGAGAGTGGGTTTACTGTGAAGTTCATAAAGATTTTATTGACCACTGAGGGACAAAAAATTCATGTCATGAAGTCAGATAAAATTCCAGGTTCAACCCTCATTGAGGACAAAGCCTGTACAAATTGTCAGCTTGAATCGCTACTTGAACAGTCCTCCTTGCAATAAAACCGTTCCATTCACTCATATGGGGAAGGATGAATGGAAAACCAAAATCCAACTTTATCATGGGAGACAAATAAATTTCCTTATTATTTTGATCTTTGTCCTTTGCTTGGGAATATTTTTTAAAATATATCTTGAACAATGATGGCTACACATTAGTATCAGAACAGTCCATGATGCAAGCAAAACTAAAACGTTTCTAAATTTGTAATATAGTTTTAATTATAGGACCATTAAAAAAGCAGATTTCTAGATAATAATATGAAGGATAGTTAAGCTAAAATAGTTAAAAATAAAGGTATAAAATGTAGTCATTATACTACCATCTTGCCTTTAAAGCAATACTACTTTAAATTTCAGTTAATGAGAGAGAGAATTTACCAGAACTTTTATTCTCTTCTACACTTCTAAAACGTGTAATGAAATCCAACAGGTAGTAAAATAAATAAATAAAAACATAGAGAAAATTTAACTTATTGCAGCAAAACATTAGTTGAAATATGGCATGATGGTATCAGTTGATTTTATACCAGGCCTCTGAAACAGTAATATTATCAACATTAACAACATAAAATATTACCCAATATGATTTAATAATTTTATTATTATCAAATTATTCACTTATAAACCCCACACATCAAAAGTTTACCCAAAGACTGGGATGTTTGCCAAGGGGTGTCTTTGCTTGCGGTTGCCGTGGGGTAGGAGGATAGAGCTATATCCCTATGAAGCCTTGTAGATATCAGTTCTATGACTGTACCTGTATATATGAACATGATCTGAAAATGAGCACCATTTTTCCTCTAATAATCTACTTCCTCTTCCCACTTTCTCTCCAATCTCACTTTAGGAAAATTCTCCCCAGATGTGTCTTCTTCATGGGATTTAGAGTGCATTTCTTGCTAAGGCAGTTAAAGCGCACAGTCAATGGATGGGGAATGATGTAGGCTTAGCAATAATGCCTTCAGTATTCTGGAACGTAAATGACTGAAACAAAGACCGGGGACCAGGGTATTCCTTCGTTGTAGTGACAGCTGTAATATGTGGACTAGTTTGTTTATCCGTGTGACCTTTGCTGTAGTTTCTGCTGCCTAATCCTCCAGAGTTCCTGTGGGAACTGCCACTTCCCCAAGTCCAATCTTCCATCATCTTAATGACTCCAAGAGACTCCAGTATCTTCTCACTAAATCTTCTTGCTTAAAATTACATAGAGGCATTCTGTTGTTTGTGGCCAATTATTTAAGGAATGTTCTCTGCTCTTTTTGTCTGAGAATATCACATAAGTAGATCCATTCCTAAAGCCCCCCAAAATGAAACATAGTCTAGAAGGTGAAATTAGATCATATTTCTACTAATGGTTTGCTCCATGTTAATGATTCTCTGTTTTTATTTCTCCTTTTTACTAACTGTTGGATTTTATCATATTACACTTTCAGCTGAGACTTTTGAGGTGATTGTATTTAGCTTCAGCCATTAATTTTTTAAACACAAGTTAATTTCTTTATGTATTTGTCATATTTATGATTTTAATCTATAATCTCAAATATTCAGTAAGAAAAAAAGATGTAAAAAGGACAGATGCAATAACATCTTAAGCTTTAAGCAACATTAATTCTTTTCTACGCTCACATATTTGGCTCTGCAATTTTCCTTATACCTTCTTAAATTAGATTCTGTTATTACTTTATTACTTCATTAAGTCAACCCCCTTAAACATATATCTAGATATAGATATATACAGACGATCCCCAACTTACGATGTTTTGACTTAAAATTTTTCAAGTTTATGATGGTGTGAAAGCAATTTGCATTCAGTAAAAAATGTACTTCAAATTTTGAATTTTGAACTTTTCCTGGGCTAGCAATATGCAGGATGATACTCTTGTAAAACTGGGCAGCAGCTCCCAGTCAGCCACGTGATCACAAGGATAGACAACCAATACACTCGTGAACATTCTGTACCCAGACAACCATTCTGTTTTTCACTTTCAGTACAGTATTCAATAAATTACAGGAGATATTCAGTTATTTATTATAAGATAGTCTTTGTGTTAGATGATTTTGCCCAACTCTATGGTCAAAAACAAAACATGGTCTGAACATATATAAGGTAGGCTAGGCGTATTAAATGCATTTTTGACTTTTGATATTTCCAACTTACAATGGGTGTATTGGGATAGAACCACATCACAAATGTATATATATGTAATTTATATAAATATTATACTTATTATTAGAAGTCATTATATAAATTATATAATTTGTATTTTAAATATAATATTTAAAACTATACTTTATATTAAATAAATTGATTGATTCATTTTTATGTTTACAAAGATAACACAGAGGAAACACTAGTCAGTTTGCCCTGAACACACTTAATTAACAGGGTAAAGTCATTCTGTTTGTTTGTTTGGTTTTATTTATTTATCAATTTTTAAATTTTATTTACTTTTTATACAGCAGGTCCTTATTAGCCATCAATTTTATACACATCAGTGTATACATGTCAATGTCAATCACCCAATTCATCACACCACCACCCCCAGCCCCCCACCGCTTTCCCCCCTTGGTGTCCATATGTTTATTCTCTACATCTGTGTCTCAATTTCTGCCATGAAAACCAGTTTATCTGTACCATTTTTCTAGGTTCCAAATATATGCATTAATATACAATACTTGTTTTTCTCTTTCTGACTTACTTCCCTCTGTATGACAGTCTCTAGATCCATCCACGTCTCAACAAATGACCTAATTTCGTTCCTTTTCATGGCTGAGTAAAATTCCATTGTATATATGTACCACAACTTCTTTATACATTTGTCTGTCGATGGGCATTTAGGCTGCTTCCATGACCTGGCTATTGTAAATAGTTCTGCAATGAACATTGGGCTGCATGTGTCATTCTGAATTATGGTTTTCTCTGTGTATATGCCTAGTAGTGGGATAGCTGGGTCATATGGTAGTTCTATTTTTAGTTTTTTAAGGAACCTCCATACTGTTCTCCATAGTGGCTGTATCAATTTACATTCGCACCAACAATGCAAGAGGGTTTCCTTTTCTCCACACCCTCTCCAGCATTTGTTGTTTGTAGATTTTCTGATGATGTCCATTCTAACTGCTGTGAGGTGATACCTCATTGTAGTTTTGATTTGCATTTCTCTAATAATTAGTGATGTTGAGCAGCTTTTCATGTGCTTCATGGCCATCTGTATGTCTTCTTTGGAGAAATGTCTATTTAGGTCTTCTGCCCATTTTTGGGTTGGGTTGATTGTTTCTTTAATATTGAACTGAGTGAGCTGTTTATATATTTTGGAGATTAATCCTTTGCCTGTTGATTCGTTTGTAAATATTTTCTCCCATTCTGAGGGTTGTATTTTCTTCTTGTTTATGGTTTCCTTTGCTGTGCAAAAGCTTTTAAGTTTCATTAGGACTAATTTTTTAATTTGTTTGTATTTCAATTACTCTAGGAGGTGGAACAAAAAAGATCTTGCTGTGATTTATGTCAAAGAGTGTTCTTCCTATATTTTCCTCTAAAAGTTTTACAGTGTCCAGTCTTACATTTAGATCTCTAATACATTTTGAGTTTATTTTTGTGTATGATGTTAGGAAGTGTTCTAATTTCAGTCTTTTTTTTCGGTACGCGGGCCTCTCACTGTTGCGGCCTCTCCCGTTGTGGAGCACAGGCTCTGGACGCGCAGGCTCAGTGGCCATGGCTCACTGGCCCAGCCGCTCCGCGGCATGTGGGATCTTCCCGGACCGGGGCACAAACCCGCGTCCCCTGCATCAGCATGTGGACTCTCAACCACTGCGCCACCAGGGAAGCCCTAATTTCATTCCTTTACATGTAGCTGTCCCGTTTTCCCAGCACCACTTATTGAAGAGACTGTCTTTGCACCATTGTATATCCTTGCCTCCATTGTCATAGGTTAGTTAACCATAGATGCATGGGTTTATCTCTGAGCTTTCTATCTTGTTCCATTGATCTATGTTTCTGTTTTTATGCCAGTACCATATTGTCTTGATTACTGTAGCTTTGTAGTATAGTCTGAAGTCAGGGAGTCTGATTCCTCCACCTCCGTTTTTTTCCCTCAAGACTGCTTTGGTTACTTGGGGTCTTCTGTGTCTCCAGAAAAATTTTAAGACTTTTTGTTCTAGTTCTGTAAAAAATGCCATTGGTAATTTGATAGGGATTGCACTGAATCTCTACATTGCTTTGGGTAGTATAGTCATTTTCACAATATTGATTCTTCCAATCCAAGAACATGGTATATCTCTCCATCTGTTGGTATCATCTTTCATATCTTTCATCAGTGTCTTATAATTTTCTGCATGCAGGTCTTTTGTTTCCCTAGGTAGGTTTATTCCTAGGTATTTTCTTCTTTTTGTTGCAATGGTGAATGGGATTGTTTCTTTAATTTCTCTTTCTGATTTTCATTGTTAGCGTATAGGAATGCAAGAGATTTCTGTGCATTAATTTTGTATCTTGCAACTTTACCAAATTCACTGATTAGCTCTAGTAGTTTTCTGGTGGCATATTTAGGATTCTCTATGTATAGTATCATATCATCTGTAAACAGTGACAGTTTTACTTCTTCTTTTCCGATTTGGATTCCTTTTATTTCCTTTTCTTCTCTGATTGCTGTGGCTAAAACTTCCAAAACCATGTTGAATAAGAATGGTGAGAGTAGGCAACCTTGTCTTGTTCCTGATCTTAGTGGAAAGGCTTCCAGTTTTTCACCATTGAGAATGATGTTTGCTGTGGGTGTGTCGTATATGGCCTTTATTATGTTGAGGTAGGTTCCCTCTATGCCCACTTTCTGGAGAGTTTTTAACATAAATGGGTGTTGAATTTTGTCAAAAGCTTTTTCTATATCTACTGAGATGATCATACGGTTTTTCTTCTTCAATTTGTTAATATGGTTTATCACATTGATTGATTTACGTACACTGAAGAATCTTTGCATCCCTGGGATAAATCCCACTTGATCATGGTGTATGATCCTTTTCATGTGTTGTTGGATTCTGTTTGCTAGTATTTTGTTGAGGATATTTGCATCTATATTCATCAGTGATATTGGTCTGTAATTTTCTTTTTTTGTAGCGTCTTTCTCTGGTTTTGGTATCCGTGTGATGGTGGCCTCATAGAATGATTTTGGGAGTGTTCCTTCCTCTGCCATTTTTTGGAAGATTTTGAGAAGGATTGGTGTTAGCTCTTCTCTAAATGGTCAATAGAATTCACCTGTGAAGCCATCTCTTCCTGGACTTTTGTTTGTTAGAAGACTTTTAATCACAGTTTCAATTTCATTACTTGTGATTGGTCTGTTCATACTTTCTATTTCTTCCTGGTTCAGTCTTGGAAGGTTATACCTTTCTAAAAATTTGTCCATTTCTTCCAGGTTGTCCATTTTATTGGCATAGAGCTGCTTGGAGTAGTCTCTTAGGATGTTTTGTATTTCTGTGGTGTCTGTTGTAATTTCTCCTTTTTCATTTCTAATTTTATTGATTTGAGTCCTCTCCCTCTTTTTCTTGATGAGTCTGGCTAATGGTTTATCAATTTTGTTTATCTTCTCAAAGAACCAGCTTTTAGTTTTATTGATCTTTGCTATTGTTTTCTTTGTTTCTATTTCATTTATTTCTGCTCTGATCCTTATGATTTCTTTCCTTCTGCTAACTTTGGGTTTTGTTTGTTCTTCTTTCTCTAGTTCCTTTAGGTGTAAGGTTAGATTGTTTATTTGAGATTTTTCTTGTTTCTTGAGATAGGCTTGTATAGTTATAAACTTCCCTCTTAGAACTGCTTTTGCTGCATCCTATAGGTTTTGGATCATCGTGTTTTCATTTTCATTTTTCTCCAGGCTTTTTTTGGATTTCCTCTTTGATTTCTTCAGTGCTCTCCTGGTTATTTAGTAACATATTGTTTAGCTTCCATATGCTTGTTTTTTACGTTTTTTTTCCCTGTAATTCATTTCTAATCTCATAGCATTGTGTTCAGAAAAGATGCTTGATATGATTTGAATTTTCTTAAATTTACTGTGGCTTGATTTGTGACCCAAGATGTGATCTATCCTGGAGAATGTTCTGTTCGCACTAGAGAAGAAAATGTAATGTGCTGTTTTTGGATGGAATGTCCTATAAATATAAATTAAATCTATCTGATGTATTGGGTCATTTAAAGCTTCTGTTTCCTTATTTATTTTCATTTTGGATGATCTGTCCATTGGTGTGAGGTGTTAAAGTCCCCCAGTATTATTGCATTACTGTCAATTTCTTCTTTTATAGCTGTTAGCAGTTGCTTTATGTATTGAGGTGCTCCTATGCTGGGTGCACATATTATTTATAATTGTTCTATCTTCTTCTTGGATTGACCCCTTGATAATTATGTAGTGTCCTTCCTTGTCTCTTGTAACATGCTTTATTATAAAGTCTATTTTATCTGATATGAGTATTGTTACTCCAGCTTTCTTTTGATTTCCATTTGCATGGAATATCTTTTTCCAGCCCCTCACTTTCAGTCTGTATGTGTCCCTAGATCTGAAGAGGGTCTCTTGTAGACAGCATATAGATGGGTCTTGTTTTTGTATCCATTCAGTAAGCCTGGTCTTTTGGTTGGAGCATTTAATCCATTCACGTTTAATGCAATTATTGATATGTATGTTCCTATGACCATTTTCTTAATTGTTTTGGGTTTCTTTTTTTGGGCCCTTTCCTTCTCTTGCGTTTCCCACTGAGAGAAGTTCCTTTAGCCTTTGTTTTAGTGCTGGTTTGGTGGTGCTAAATTCTCTCAGCTTTTGCTTGTCTGTAAAGTTTTTGACTTCTCCATTGAATATCAATGAGATCCTTGCCAGATAGAGTAATCTTGATTGTAGGTTCTTCCCTTTCATCACTTTAAGTATATCATGCCACTCCTTTCTGGCTTGGAGAGTTTCTGCTGAGAAATCAGCTGTTAACCTTATGGGAGTTCCCTTGTTTGTTACTTGTCGTTTTTCCCTTGCTGCTTTCATTAATTTTTCTTTGTCTTTAATTTTTCCCAATTTGATTACTATGTGTCTCAGTGTATTTCTCCTTGAGTTTATTCTGTATGGGACTCTCTGTGCTTCCTGGACTCGGGTGGCTATTTCCTTTTCCATGTTTTGGAAGTTTTCGTCTATAATCTCTTCAAATATTTTCTTGGGTCCTTTGTCTCTCTCTTGTCTTTCTGGGACCCCTATATAGATGTGAATGTTGCGTTTAGTGTTGCCCCAGAGGTCTCTTAGGCTGTCTTCATTTCTTTTCATTCTTTTTTCTTTATTCTGTTCCGCCACAGTGAATTCCACCAATCTGTCTTCCAGGTCACTTATCCGTTCTTCTGTCTCAGTTACTCTGCTATTGATTTCTTCTAGTGTCATTTTCATTTCAGTTATTGTATTGTTCATCTCTGTTTGTTTGTTCTTTAATTTATTTAGGTCTTTGTTAAACATTTCTTGCATCTTCTCGATCTTTGCCCCCATTCTTTTTCCAAGGTCATGGATCATCTTCACTATCATTCTTCTGAATTCTTTTTCTGGAAGGTTGCCTATCTCCACTTCATTTAGTTGTTTTTCTGTGGTTTTATCTTGTTCCTTCATCTGGTGCATAGCCCTTTACCTTTTCATCTTGTCTATCTTTCTGCGAATGTGGGTTTTGTTCCACAGGCTGCAGGACTGTAGTTCTTCTTGCTTCTGCTGTCTGCCCTCTGGTGGATGAGGCTATCTAAGAGGCTTGTGCAAGTTTCCTGATGGGAGGGACTGGTGGTGGGTAGAGTTGACTGTTGCTCTGGTGGGCAGAGCTCAGTAAAACTGTAATCTGCTTGACTGCTGATGGGTGGGGCTGGGTTCCCTCCCTGTTGGTTGTTTGGCCTGAGGCAACCCAACACTGGAGCCTACCTGGGCTCTTTTGTGGGGCTAATGGCGGACTCTTGGAGGGCTCACACCAAGGAGTACTTCCCAGAACTCCTGCTGCCAGTTTCCTTGTCCCTACAGTGAGCAACAGCCACTCCCCGCCTCTGCAGGAGACCCTCCAACACTAGCAGGTAGGTCTGGTTCAGTGTTCCCTGGGGTCACTGCTCCTTCCCCTGGGTCCTGATGCACACACTACTTTGTGTGTGCCCTCCAAGAATGGAGTGAGTCTCTTTCCCCCAGTCCTGTCTAAGTCCTGCAATCAAATCCCACTAGACTTCAAAGTCTGATTCTCTAAGAATTCCTCCTCCTGTTGCCAGACCCCCAGGTTGGGAAGCCTGATGTGGGGCTCTGAACCTTCACTCCAGTGGGTGGACTTGTGTGGTATAAGTGTTCTCTAGTCCGTGAGTCACCCACCCAGCAGTTATGGGATTTGAGTTTACTGTGATTGCGCCCCTCCTACCATCTCATTGTGGCTTCTCCTTTGTCTCTTGATGTGGGTTATCTTTTTTTGGTGAGTTCCAGTGTCTTCCTGTTGATGACTGTCCAACAACTAGTTGTGATTCAGGTGTTCTTGCAAGAGGGAGTGAGAGCACGTCTTTCTACTCCGCCATCTTTGTTCCTCCTCTCAGTGATTCTGTTTTGCACAGCAATTATATACAAATGTTTGTGTCTGTTCAGCTTAAATTTTATTTTAGTTTTGGAATATATCCTCGTTCCACTTAAAATGGATTAACATACCAAAAATGATAGTGATAAAATATGACTACAGAATAATACATGATCTTATAGGGACAAATAAATTAGTAAGTGTTACACAGACTATCTTTCACACAGATGTCTATAGAAAAGATAAGTACATGCAATGTTATTGCCAAGACACTTATAACATCAAACACAACATTAATGCCAACCTGTGCTGTCTGCAAGAAAGAACAATGTATGTTTGCCAACATTTCTTCCTCAAATGATACTATTAGATAGTTTATAATATAAATGACACAGTATGAAGAGCAACCGCTGTCATTTGGGCATGGTGGTAGGTACATCACTTTACAGTTTAATAAATCCACTGATGTGCAGTATATGAGTCAGCTCTTGGCATGTGTGTATGTCATATATAAGGGAAACTACTCTGCAAAGTTTTTATTTATCTTGAAACCCATCCCAGAGGAAGAGGTATTTTTAACTGTGTCAGGCATTATGTTGAGCTGTAGGTCAGCTCAAAAGAACTGCCTCAGGACCAGTGCTGACAGAGCATCAGCTGTGTCAGGGGCAAGGTGGGCCATTCCTATGCAAATAGAAGTTAGAATGGAATGCCAGTTCACATACTATTTGTTTATTCCAAGGCAACCACTGGTGATCAACTGCATGTCTCATCTGGATTCAGTGTGAAAGGCAATATTTAACATTTTTAATACAACCAAAATCATGGCCACGGCTTATGTACACGTAGCACACTGTGTCAAACAAAAAAACAAAACAAAACAGAAAACCCAGGATTTATGTTTCCATATTGAAGCACTATGTTAAGGGAAAAAGGGATCACATAGTTTTTGCAAGGAGTGAGGAGATTATATATTATTTGTTTACACCAGTTAATTTCTTTGAGTTCAAGTGGCTTCTTCTGATCATCTTACTGATCATTATCCAAGTAGGCTTATAAATAAATATCTGTTAGGCTTATAATAGATTACTTTTGAAGAAAATTCAAACCACAATTGTGTTCCTTCTGATGGCAACATGTCTATTTGGATAAAAAATTTTTTAAATTGTCTCCTTTGAGATACCACTCCACACTCTCAGGGACCATTTTCCTTCTGAACATTTAAACCGTATGAAAAATCTTTCAAACACTTTAACTCATACTTGAAAATATAAAATTGTAAATTAGGTAAATCTAATATAGTAATAACAAGGGTAAGAAAAGTAGATGAGAAAGCTGACCTGCAGTTTTAGTTGTCATAAAGCTCATATAATTTGGAAATATTATTAAAATATCAACTATTATCTGGTAGATAATCATTTACCATAATAAATTCTAATATACTACATTTCATAATTTTAAAACTATTTAAAGTATTTTTCTAAAATTGTTGATCCCATATACGATGAATGCCCTTTAAATGATTGCTTAAAGTTTTAGTAACTACTGATTAAGCCAACAGAAATTATCTGGCCAATGTTTTATGGTGGAAAAAACTAGTCCTTTATAAAAAAGCAACCTGAAAACAAAATGACATTAATAAAGAAGCTAAAACATACAGAACATTGGTGTCAACTCTGAGTTAAGAAAATGTGAGTAGCAATGATGCTCATCTGTTCTAACCAACTATAGACTTTTAGTTTCTGATTTACTTGACTTATTAACCCCTTGCCAAATCTTTGCTCCTAGAACTTTAATCATTAAATATGCCAGATAACACAATGGTTTTTTATCACAATGACTAAATTGGTGACACCTAGTCTAATCATTTGTTTTCCAAATGTAAAGAAGCTGACATGCTAGCTTTTCCTATCTAGCAGGCAATTTAAAATAATCTGAACTTCAGAAAGTGATGTGTTTTTCTAAGATTTTAATATATTTTAAAATATTCTGCTGATAAAATGAACATTAGTACAGCACAAGAGTTAAGGGTACAGATTCTGGAGGAAAATTGTCTTGGTTTAAATTCTGAATCTGCCATTTATTAGCACTATATTTTGTGGAATTCCTTAGATAATCCATGCTTTAACTGCATTTTTGTGAAGTGAGAATCATAGCAACAGTATAATTTATCAGGGAAATTGAAAAATTTTGTGAAGATAAGAAGGTGGTATAAACAGATCTTAGTGGAGTAGTCACTCAATTGAAACACATAAAGTAAATTTGAATAAATATATCTTATACTTTTGGATATAATATTACCATACTACAAAGATATCAATATTCTCAAATTAGTCCTCAAATTAATATTCTAGCTGGTTAAAAGAAAATCTCAATATTTTTCTCAACATTTTCTGTAATATATGTACAGAAGAATAATAGCTCTGAGGTCAACTGACAGCAAAAATGGAAACTAGCTTAACAGATATATTAACACATAATACAAAGCCATAATATACAAGAAAATCCTGCAAAAAAGCAAGAAAAACAGGAGCTCTTACAGAAAGAAAATGATACACAGTACATAAACAAGCATCTGAAGCGATGCTCAAATTATAGTTAGGGAAACACAAATTAAAACAGTAATGGGTTCAATTTATCTCTAATGAAATGGCAAAATGTATAAAACTAGACAATGTCTCATGGTGATGGAGAATATAGAAACAGGAACACATACACTGAAGATGGAATTATGGACAGCTGCAGGCCAGGCAAATATGTTTCATTACCCAAGAATCTTATTCCTACTTATATCTTCATGAGAAATTCTCATATAAGGATACATGTGAGGATGCTCATCACAATATTAATTTTTGAGCCAAGGACTGAAGGTAATCTTGGATTTTTATCACTGGAAGAATGGATAACTAAAGCATTATAACTGTAGGCTCTAATTATGAATACGTTTAAAAATGTCTGAGTGAAAAGCTGAGTCAGAGAGAGTGTCATGACTTACCATTAAGAAACTGAACAAATGTAGTGATGTATAATATATATATGGAGTTAATAATAAGTAAAAGTTGAAAGGCATTTAATATTCAAAAATGGAAAACATAATAAAAAGCATACTATGCTCTAAGATTATGATGGTAATTATTGACGTGGAAGACGAAAGAATAAACACAAATTACACAGCATGTTTTTTGGGTACAATCGGAATTTGCATATACGTATGGATATACATGTACACGTTGTCACCTACAAATTGGCACTTGCCATTGGCACTTGCCATCTACCTCTACAAGGATATTATGAGCTGCTGTAGCTGCTGACCTTCAGCACCCCCTGAACGCAGTTCCAGGTGGAGATCAGGAATAAGGTACTCTGTGCTCCTGGAAAAACTGGCAGAACAGGTCTTCAGATAGTTAGATATTTTCAGATTTTATGAGCCCACTGTTGCATATCCTCATATGTAGAAAAGCACTAAAATCCTTCATGGTGACGTCTGCTCCTCGTGAAGCACAGTAACCTTCACGAGACTAGCAGTAACCTTTTGCAAAACATATGTGCTTGATTGCATGTACTCCCCCTTCACCAAAATCACATATATACTGACTTTCCCCGCTACGTTCTTAGATCAGTTTTGCAGAGTTATCTGAAATGCTATACTGATCCATATACTCGTTGAAGGGCCTTGGGAAAAATTAGGGAGTTGGATGCACATGATTTGTGGCTCAAAGACCTCAGAATTTTTACGTATAATGTCAGGGATTAGTCTCTTCTTTCTAATGAAGATTGTCATTTTTTAGAATTTAATTCATTTAGGTTTTACTGAGTCTTCACATATGCAATATTTCTTAAAAACAAACAAACACAACCATCAACCAAACAAAAAGTGCTCCCTCAACTCCCCCACACAAACTTGTTTATTCAGCATTTTTCATTATTAGAGTCGAATTCACTGTCTTTTGTAACTTCTGCCTCTTGAACATTATTTACACCAAAGATAAAACACTAATGATAATTCCCTATTTAAAAAAGGGCAGACCCTAGATAAATTTTACATTGAGCTCAAAGTATTAGACAATACATAGATAACATGATACAGAAAAACTAAAAAATTATTATTATTACTGAGATTTTTTTAATAGATCTTTATTGGAGTATAATTGCTTCACAATACTGTGTTAGTTTCTGTTGTGTGAGATCTTTACTTGAAGGTTTTTGTTATTTTTTTTGGAATAATTAGCTATGTAATCATAATTTATCATTGTGTTGAAACTTTAAAAATTCAACTAATGTTCATGAAATGCGTACTGTGCAGGTCAGGGTAAAGCAGTACATAATAAGGTAAAAAAAAATCTCTCCTTGAGAATAGCTTGGCTAGAACATCTTCTAAGTCTCTTATTACTCTACAATGCTAATTCTACAGTGTAATTCTACCACAAGAGGATTAAGTCTTACTTGTTTTCATTTTATTATACCTGCTGTGTGACCTTAGGAAAATGATTTAACCCATTTGAATATTAGTTTCATTATCTGTAACTCAGTCATGGTGATGATTATTCTGAAAATATGTGCAAAGTACTGTGCACATTATACGTATTCATGACAGCATTTTGATATTGTCATTTAAATTGGACACTTTAAAATTTATTTTGCATCTTTATATAGTACATATAAAATTTTTAAAATAATGCATTATGAAAACTGCATAAATTTAAATGTCTTTATCTAGTGAAGCCAGTACAATAATATTATGACATGAAAGTACTTTTAGTTTCTTAGCTTAAATGATGACAACAGTATTAAAGCCAATATTGTATCATCCTTGATAAAACTAGTGAGGAATAAAATTTAGGAAATGTGACAAGCAAACAATCAGCAAATAAACAAGAAAAGCATCAGCAAATGTATAATTCGTGAGTCCTAGCTACTTGTATTATTTTGTACTTTGTTATTCTCTATGTGAATAGATGTGTATCCTAATAAATATCCTCTTCAATGTTTCTATGTAGTGGCCTTCACAAAGGGAAAACAAACTTGAAGTGTTTTCAATACATTAATGGGGTCATGAGAGTTAGCCATTGAGCAAATATTTTATTATAAAAGCAAGTGAGTCATATTTATTAGAGTGCAGAATTAAATTATTATAATGTTTTATAATGGAGAAGGTAATTTGAAGACATAATCACTGTTTCAAGCTATTAACAAATTTTCATTATTATTCTTTATTCAATTGCCTACTCTAAGTTAGTTTTCCAACTGCAGAAATGATTCTTAGACTTAAAAGCTTTCATTCCAAATCCAAATACGAGGGAGAAAAGAACCACAATAGCAAACTAAAAGCAGTTTCTTTTTTACTTATTTCTGCCATTCTTCAGCATGAATAGGCAGGATAATGTGTACTATTTTTAATAAGAAGACCAGATAATGATTTAGATGAAAAAAACAGACTGTTCTCTTAGTCATAAAAGTAGATCACAGATCTAACAGTTTTGTCCTTAGCTTTCATATACAGCAGGGCTATGAATTCATCTTAGTATTTTTATTGTATGACAATGGCTAAAATGAGTTTTTTTTTCTTATTGTCTATGTATTTTTTTCTCCTTACACTTTTACATAGGATTATCACTCATTAAAGTAGAAGCTATCATGTTTTCTCTCTGTGTGTGTTTGAAAAAAAAAATGTTGTTACAACACATCTAAAAAAGATAGCTAATATTATATAATATGCTCATTAAAGTTTATTAAAAGGACTGTAGACAGAAAAAGCCGCATTTTGAAAGATGATAAATGAAAGTATGATTAAAGTTATATAACTTGCTTAAAGTCACATGGCAAAGCTATGCCTACAATTTAGAACCTCAGTTCCTGATCCCAAACAAGTGTTATGTCCACAGACCACGATGCCACAAAAATGTGATAAACAAATCAAATTAAGACTATATATTTTGTCTATCATGAGAAATATATTTCTGCATGAAAGTTATTTTCAGAGATTTATTCAACAACCTACTATGTGACAGACTGTCATTGCTGCTGAGAAATAGACATGAATAATATGGACAAGTTCTTCCTGTCATGAAGCTTCTACAGTAGTGAGAAAAAGAACAGAATAAACAAATAAACACTATATATTTCAGATACTGACAACTCCATTGGGGGAAATGTAATTTAGTACAATGGGGAGTTATGGAAGAAGGTATTTTCAGGAGGATAGTCAATGGAGAGCCCATTAATGTAGTGATATTTGAAGTTACACTTAAATGGTAATATTTGGAGGAATCAAATATGTTTGTGTGGAAAAGGAGAGTCATAGACAAAACTGAATAGTTACTGCATACATATGGCTATGGTGCTTAAAGGACCTGCTGATATACTTGATATTGCAGGTATAATGAAGAATCAAAAATGATTCTTTATTTTCAGTTTGAGCAACCGGACTGGAGCTGTGGATATGCAGAACACACAAAAAGGAATGATTTGGAGAGGCAAAGTACTGTGGAGATTCGATAGCTTCAGGTTGAATTTGTTAAGTTTCAGATGTCTGTGCAAATGAACACATTAAGTAGGCAGTTGGCTGAGGGGCCAGGCACAGAAATATTTTTTAAAGACAAGGAGATGAACTGAGATCACTTGAAGAGAAGATTTTAAAGTGAGAAAAGATTAGGCTTCATAATTAAACCTGACTCACTCTAACATTTAGAGGAGAAAACTTAGGAAAAGAGATTGAAAAGAAGTGGCTCTTAAGGAAAGAGGGAAGGGTAGGATAGTGTTATGTCTTGGAAGAGAAGACACTTCTCAAGAAAAATTTATCAGCTGCATCAAATTCTGCTATAAAGTCACACAAGACTGAATATTAGCATGTATGCTGGAAATATGTTTTTTTGGTAATCTTGGTAAACCTGATAGAAGTACAATTGTTGGTGGGATTATGAAAATGAGAAGTTGAACTGAAGACTGAAACAGAGCAAGGTCTTTTTATGAATATTAGTAAAAATAACTGTATGGTACCTTGACATCAACATGGGATAGAGGAAGATATGTTTTCTTTTTCAAATGGAAAATGCTAGACTGTGATTTCATACAGATAAAATTGATCCAGAAGAGAAAGAAAAGGAATGATGCAGAAAAGAGGATAGTCACACAAGTGAAATATTCTGAAAGAAAAGGAAAGTATCTGCATTATGAAAAAATGAGCCTCCCAAAGAACAGGGGTGTAGTATAAACAGTAAGACTAAACAAACCAGACAATATTATTAAATACAAGTAGTGATTTATTAGTACTGAAAAGATTCTATATAATTGATCCTATCTTTTTCAATTTGTTCATTCAGTCAGTCTTTCAATAAATCTATTTTGGGTTAAGCTGTGTGGAGAAGGACATGAAAAAACAGGTGCATGTCATGTAGTCTACGTTCTAATGGAAGAAGATATGCAATAAAAATAATATTTAATACCATATGAGCCTGTGATAAATGTTACAAATAAAACTCGGTTAAGAGGACAGGGATGGAACCGCTCTTTTATATGCGATGGTCAAAGAAGGCCTCTCCGTGGGGATGGCATTCAAACACTTATTAATGAAATGAGAAAACGTGCTGTATGTTATCTGGGGGATGGTGTTTAAAGAGAGAAAGCAGGACAATGAGTTACCCTTAGTCGGTTTCAAGAAGAGCAGAGAGGCTGTCGTGGCTGCAGTAGGATTAGAGTGGAAAAGACTGGTGGGAAATGAGATCAGAGCAGTGGCAAGAAGGAAATTCATTCAGTTTTATAGGTCATGCAAGTAAATGTACTGGAAACTTTTGAGCAAAGTAGAGAAACAATCTAATGTATATTTTTAAAGAATTTATAAGACCCATGAATGAGAATATTCTTTAAGAGGGAAAAGTCAAAGCCAGGTGAATGGTTAAAGGATCCAGAGCAGATAATTAATCAGAGAAAAATAGCTGTAGGTGGAGGAAATTATGAAATATAATGTCTTTATAAAGCAATTTACAAATCGGGTCATCCAGAAACCTAGGGAAGGATGGGTGGATTTAGGCCTATGTAAGTTTGTAGGATATGAAGATTGACTATATATCCCAGTTTCACCCTGTTTTTGTAATGTAATTATTAACAATGCTTCTTTTCACTTTTTTTTTTTTTTTTTTGTGGTACGCGGGCCTCTCACTGTTGTGGCCTCTCCCGTTGCGGAGCACAGGCTCCGGACGCGCAGGCTCAGTGGCCATGGCTCACGGGCCCAGCTGCTCCGCGGCATGTGGGATCTTCCCGGACTGGGGCACGAACCCGGGTCCCCTGCATTGGCAGGCGGACTCTCAACCACTGCGCCACCAGGGAAGCCCCTCTTTTCACTTTTAAAAGTGGAAAATTAAGTATGTGGTCCAAGTCAAGAGTGAAAGAAGCCCACTACCAATATATGCAAATGAGTTTTATAAATTAGAAACCCCAAAATAGGTAGTTATGTGAATTGTTCTGTGTGTCTGTATATATATACACATACCACATATTTCTGATATTGTATGTTTGTGTGTATTCTGAAATTGTACCTGGAGCCCTCATATGAGACTACATGAAGTATAAAAACTCACATTTCTCTAATTATTAACTTAGGAAGCTTCTTGATTGTTTGGCTTGCTGCTCTCATATAGTAATCACAGTTAATATTAACTCTAACACTGAAATAAATCAATGAAGAGATTAAATGCTCTCAATCATTTAAATTAGTAAATTTATGTATCAACATTGTGTGTACGTGATTATGTTTATAACTACTTTAGGAAGGAAGAGTAAATATGAGGAGCTATTTAATAGAATTATATTTGGTAGACAAGTTTAAAATTATTACTACATTCTTCAATTGCATATTTTTGGCATCTGCTGATACATATATAATTAATTTTGTGACCGTAGTGAAGTAGCTGGAGAGAAACAATATGCAAACAACTATGCAGTAAAGTCTACCTTATAAATATCAAACTCAAATGAAGAATAAACAAGCGCTTTCCATAATTGACTACATAATAAGGCTATATTTTTGAGGCAGTGTTTCTTAAAAATAGTTACATATTTTGGTCTGTGTTTGCCTAAAGCTACAGTATATCAAAATGCTCAGAATCACAAGAGAGATTCTTATTCAAATGAGGAAAGGCAAGTGATGCACAAAAGCAAAATACCTTCCAAAGAATATCGCCCTTTGGAAGCAAATTAAATTTGGTATAAAAATAATAAAGGGAAGGATAGGTCTGGAAACATATTAAAAACA
Source organism: Phocoena sinus (assembly GCF_008692025.1). Lineage (NCBI taxonomy): Eukaryota > Metazoa > Chordata > Mammalia > Artiodactyla > Phocoenidae > Phocoena > Phocoena sinus. The sequence goes on along the minus strand of NC_045780.1, from coordinate 59,961,689 downwards.
TTCATCATAATTATTATTTGATGTTTAATATAAATGCACCTCATGTTAATATTAAATTAAATGGCACAACCTGTTTTAATATTGAAAAATAATTTTAAAAATAGAAAAAACTTCAGTTTAAGAAATTTATTATTTTTATAAATAAGTCGCCAAAATGGAAGATACATGTTCGTATGAGACAACTAACATGCTCGGATTTATAGCATTTTTCCAGATTGAAAAGCACAGAGGAGACTTTCTAAATTATATGACCACAGAAGGGCATAACTTGGCTCCGATGCCTGTAATAACACTGATAATAAAGGGGTTTCATTTTTGTAGTGAACATATTCAAACGAGGCAGAAACAAAATCTCCAGCTCATCCAACCAGATTCAATTCTTGGCTCTGCAATTTCTTTCCATGTGATATATGGGAAACTACTTAACCTCTGACCTTGTCATTACAATGAAAGAATACCATCCACTTGACAACGTGATTTTGGGAATTGTAGTTCAGCCTATTGTTTTGGGAGATATATGGAACTTGTTCAGGCTTTTTTGATAAAAGGTGTCTATTTCAAATTGAAATAGAGTTACTTAGTGAGAAAATTATCTTGTAGGGAGGCAAACACTTCTGGAGTGGTGGAATAAAAACCTCCTAAAATCTATTCTTGGGGCTTCCCTGGTGGCGCAGTGGTTAAGAATCCGCCTGCCAATGCAAAGATGACGGGTTCGAGCCCTGGTTTGGGAAGATCCCACATGCCGCGGAGCAACTAAGCCCGTGCGCTACAACTACTGAGCCTGCGCTCTAGAGCCCGCGTGCCACAACTACTGAAGCCCACGTGCCTAGAGCCCATGCTCTGCCACAAGAGAAGCCACCGTGATGATAAACCCGCGCACCGCAACAGAAAGTAGCCCCCACTCACAACTAGAGAAAGCCTGCTCACAACAACAAAGACCAAATGCAGCCAAAAATAAAATAAATAAAATAAATAAATTTATATTAAAAAAAATTTGTTCCTCTACACAAGCAATAAGAACACAGGCAAATTGCCTATTCAACCTTTTCATAATTCTGGAAGTTTAACCAAAAGCTTACAACAATTACAGGATCATTTATTCAAGAAAAAACAGCTGAATTTTGTAATGAACTGTGAGCTTTGCGCCTTTTTAAATGTCTATATTCATCTTCCTCTTTCAGCTCCACAGCGCCCTTGACAATCAACACAATATAGCAGCTATGAAACCGGAAGCTTAGAAGCTACTGGGGAAGGTGGTACGCAGAGCAGGTCTGGAGCTCTCTCAAAAGTCACATTACTAGAGTAATATTTGATCTGTATGGCTGCTCTCTGGAAAGGTCCCTTTTACAGGGCTTATTATTTGGCCTGAAACAGAGCTTGCTCAGTAAGAAAACCCCTATCCCCTGGGTTGTAGTTGTTTGTCAAAGAAATTGGTGGCCACTGTTTAACATTACAGTTGCCTAAAGTTGCGATACCAGTTGGAACAAATGAGGCTAACCAAAAACTTAAAAGGGGGCTTCCCTGGTGGCGTAGTGGCTGAGAGTCCGCCTGTTGATGCAGGGGACACGGGTTCGTGCCCCAGTCCGGGAAGATCCCACATGCTGCAGAGCAGCTGGACTCGTGAGCCACGGCTGCTGAGCCTTCGCATCTGGAGCCTGTGCTCCGCAACGGGAGAGGCCACAACAGTGAGAGGCCCGTGTACCGCAAAAAAAAAAAAAAAGATGTGGGAAATTATACAACCACAGGCAGTGTTGAAAAGTTCTGACAAATTCCTTGGGATCTAGAAGGCCATGTGCATGTGCAAGAGTGTGTAAATATCCAAGGATGACCTAGAAGGTCCTAATTTTTTTCTACCTTTGGCTGACTTGTGGCTCTATGCAAGCAGAAGGTGCAGACTAAGGCAGAGATATGAAAGGCCAGAGCATTGAAAGTATGTCCCAAGCACACACAAAGCAAGGGCAGGGGACTTATTGGTATAAGACCTTGAGAAAAATCTCTGTCCAATCATTAGTGACCTAACAGAGCAGAGACTTTAGTGGCTTCACACAACAAACAATGCATAGTTTAGAAATCTAGTCCAGGCAAGTCTCTAAACAAAGAGCTACAACAACTACAAATTTTGCTATGATGAGAACAGCTTTCCAGGATTGTCATATTTTATTATTTAAAATATCCAGCTTTCAAGTAAAATTTATGAGATATTCAAAGAAAGTTTGTTCCATACACAGAGGAGATAAAACAGTCAATAAAGGTTCTCTGTTTGAGGAACCACAAAAGTTGCACTTATGGGATAAAAATTTAAATGTTATATTTTGAAAGAACTAAAGGAAACCACATCTAAAGTAAAGAAATAATGAGGATGATATCTCACTAAACAGAGAGTAACAATAAAGTGGTAAAAAGAACCAGATAAAAATTCTAGAGTTGAAAAATGCAATACCTGTAATGAAAACTTCACGTGTGGCATAACAGAAATTTGAGTAATCAGAAGAAAGAATAAGCATACTTAAAGACAGATCTGTTGAGATTAACCAATCTAAGTACTAGAAAGAAAAAGAGAAAGAAGAAAATACTGATATACCAACATCATACCAACATATGCATGATGGATCCCCAGAAAGAGGAGAGTGAGAAAGGAACAGACATTGTATTTGAAGTAATAATGGCCAAAAAATTCCCAAATTTGATGAGAGGCATTAATCTACACATTCATGGGTCTCAATGGACTCCAAGTAGGATAAAGTTAAAGATATCCATACCTAAACTCATCCTTGTCAAAAGTTAAAAACAAAGAGGAAGTCTTGAAAGCAACAAGAAAAAATGACATTACCTGCAATTAATTCTCAATAAGATTTACAGGTAACTTCTCATCAGAAACCATGGAAGCCAGATAGCAGCGAGATGACCTATTCAAAGTACTGAAAGAAAGGAGACTACCAAATAAGAATTTTATATCCAGCAAAATTTTTCAACAATGAGAGAGAAATGAAGACATTACCAGAGAAAAAAAAACTGACAAAAATTGTTCCTAGCACGCTAACCTACAAGAAATATTATCAGGAATACTTTGAGCCCAATACTTTTTTGAACAATACCCAGAACTCAGGAAACTGAGGGTTATAGTTTTACTATAATAAAAGGATAAAAACAGAACCAGTCAAAGTGAGAAACACATGGGTTGAGGTCTGGGAGGGTCCCCAAAATGAAGCTTCTGCTGTCCACTCCCCATGGAACTAGGAGTATCATGCTGCCAGCACACTTATATGTAACAATATGCACAGAGTATTGCCAATTAGGGAAGCTCTTCCAAGTATGCTGTCCAGAGTTTTTATAGGGGTTTCACACATAAGCCTGAGTAACAGACTCATTGGCCACATGACTGAATTCAGTCTCTATATCCCACACCTTCTCTGAAGTTTGGCCTGATATCACATAACTCTAAGCATTAATCTTCTAATCACCCAACTGGTCTTTCTGGTGTGGCCAGCCCCTATGTTGAGGTACCTTGTAAGCATAAATTATCAGGGCTCACCATGAATAATGAAAACATTCCTATAACTTGAAAAATTCCAAGGATTTAGAAGATGTCACCCAGAAACCAGGGACAAAGGCCAGCTAAATTCTTCATTATAGAGGAGGTAACATGACAATTAAATGGGAAAGGAGCTTCAAAAAAAATTTTTTTTTCAACAAATTGTATTGGGACAAATGGATATCTTCACACAAAAGAATGAAGATGTACATCTTCCTCCCATTATACACAAAAATAAACTGCAAACGGATCACAGAACTACATGTAAGAACTTAACGCTATAGAGACTTTAGAAGAAAACTTTGGATTGGAAAAGGGTTTTTTAGATATGACATCAAAATCAAAAGTGACAGAAGAAAAAAAAAACAGGTAATTGGATTCTATTAAATTTCACAGTGTTTGCCTCCAAGGATATCATAAAGAAATGAAACATCAAACCACAGGAAATACTTACAAATAATACACCTGATAAGGGACTTGTATTTAGAATCTATAAGAAATCACGATTCAATAGCAACAAGTAAGACAAATAATCCAATGAAACAATAGGCAGAGGATCTGAATAGACTTCTCTCCAAAGAAAATACGCAAATGGAAAATAGGCACATGCAAATATGTTAAACATCATTAGCCACTGGAGAAATGCAAAACAAAACCACAATGAGATACCAGTTCACATCCGCTAGGATGGCTATAACGAAAACAGAAAATGGCAAGTGTTAGTGAGGAGGATGGGAAGTAAGTGCTCCTGGGTACAGGGATTTCGAGGGAAGGATAATAAAATTTTTCTAAGATGAGATTGTGCTAATGGTCTAACAACTCTGTTAATACACTAAAACTATTGAATCCTATGTTTTAATAGGGTAATTTTAGTACATGAGTATTAAAGCTTTTACTAAATATCTGTTTTTTATACACAGTGTACATATTCATTATAATACTATCATTAATATATATTAATATATAATTATTAATATATAATGGATAATATATTAAAACACACACATACATATAAATACATATGTATATATGTATATATACATATATACATATATACAAGTGAATTAAATTTGTGTTGAATCCAGCATGTTAGTTTAAATTTCAATTCACATCGACAAGCTTGCACATAACACCCTTGCAGATAAGAAGTCATTTAAATGCATAACCTTATTTTAAGCTGGCATATATGGCCATCCTTCGTGAAGACATTGTAGCCTCACGACAAAGCAGAATAATAAAAGGGGGGGTTTATTTACTTTTAAAATGTCCTGGAACCTAGTGCATTGTTTTTGATTCATTTCCTTTGCTGACTTCTTGGGTCTTATTCTCTGTGTTTCCTTTTCCCATTGCATTAAATGTAGCTTTCTATTATTGTTTCTTACTTAACGTTAAAAGTTCCTCTTCAACAAACTCCACTTTCTGTGTACTGAGTCGAGTCTGTTTTTCTGCTTTGCTTTAACTTTCCACTAGAACTGAACCAGAACTTCCCAAAGCTTTTAGAGGACTGAACATAATTTGTTTTGTTGGATTGACCTCATTGTTTTGTTAAATCTCAATATAAGAAGAGCCTGATGCTTTTACTCAGGAAAGAATGTTCTGAATTTTTTTTTTTATCAGCCAATTATTTTTGGATTATAGGATGGATGCATTTGTGAGCTGGGACAAGTTCATTCTTCAGGTTTTTAAAATATTAACTGTCGAGTGTTCCACGGTTGAATTAGAAACACTGGCTACTTACAGTTCACTCAGGAATCTCTGTGTTTCTGACATGGGTCCATAAAAAAATGACACATCCTTGAAAGAAAACATCAGAATCGCAAAACTATAGTGAATGAGGAACACTGAATTCAGTGGCCACATGGAAAATAAAATAATAACATTGGAGTTCTTACTAGGACTTCACTATCTGACTACATTTAGCCTTTTAAGTCTGAAACGTTGAGGATCAGCAGAAAAGTTTAAAGCAAAGTCATGTGAATAGAGAGAATCCTATGGTTTATGTGCACTGATATTATCTAATAAATTAAAGACAGTATAGAATATATTAGAATGAAACCACTGGCATTAAGTAGTAAAAGACTAATTTACAAATGACAATTAATTATTTGGTACAGATTCTTGTAAAGCAGGGCAAGTAATCTTGCAGACATAAGTATTGTACTTACAGTAGATGCCAGTTAGCAAATGGAGGGAGAGGGGATAATGCACAACGTTCACATTCGTAACACCATAGAAAAACTAGCCAATGCCTTTCGAGATAGGCCATGTGGGGAAGAAGTTTTGACAATGAATAAACTACATGCTTTGTCCATGGATACTGTGTTTGCGCAAGCCTCCCTTTGTTAGTGATATTATAACAAGAGAAAAACCAAATACATAATTAGAGGGCAAATAGGAGAGGGGCAGTACTTTATTCAGTTATCCTACTCCTTGAGGGTCAGAGTAAAATCTTTCCAATTTACAATTCAGTGAATAAACATATATGTTTGTTTCCCCAAATACTGCCCAGGGATAGATATGCTTGACCTTTTTGGGATTCTTTTGGACAGAAAATTATGTCATTCCTGGTTTTGTTTTTATGTATTCGTGTACCAATGACCCTGAAGATCTCTTAAATGTAGAAATGTATTCAATTTCATGTTGCTTATTGGTGCATTTTGTCTCTTATCTCTACTGTGCCCCCTTTTGCTGCAAAAGATATCTGTGTATACAAATTACAGCCATATTTTGCAGTGTGAGTTTTTTTTGTTTTGTTTTAGAGGTATGGAATTTAGTCTGCCCATAATACTCAAATATTACAATCTCTTAAATTAAGCTTTGATATCAAAAATACTGTCTCATACATGACATGAGCATGAAATGTATTTATTTTCTGCTCTACGAGAACCACAAAGCAAGCACATTTTGTCCAAAATAGAAGTTCTAAATGTTTTTGATTAACCTACACTTAAGTTAGGAACAAAAGTAATCAACATGAATGTAAAGGAGATTATTAACCTACATATCAACTACTTGCTAGCAATTTATAGGCACATGTATAAATATAATATTCAATATGTTTTACTCTCTGAAACTGTTTTCCCTATAATCCTATATTTGAGTCAACTAATTACCTTTAATATAGAAACGTGTCAGTTTATCTTGTCTAGTGGATTAACTATATACAGTATATTAAAAATTCCTATTAAGTAAATAAAATTGAGGAAGAGAAGATATAAAACTATTTTAATATCACTTCAAGATATTTAATATATACTTGACCTCTAGCAGTGAATGATTTTCAAGAATTCAAGCTATTAATCAAAACACTTACTATTTTAAAAGGCCTCCAATACAGTACAAATATGTAAAAAGTAATGTAATAGGGAAGAACAAATCTGACTCCATATTAGATCTGTTTCTTTTACTTTAACCTTTGTGCTCTGTTGCCTGTGCTTAGCCATGTCAGCTCTGCACCTTCTGTAAAAGAATGTTGCCTGTATCTTGAAATATACAGGATAGCCTATTCTCAAGCCTCTGACCTTTAAAAGTTTAACACTTTTCCATTCATATGGAGATAAAAACAGAGAATAACATTTGTTTTGTTGGAGGTTTACAGGAACATCCTGACCTGGCCTAGGTGGACAGCTGCAAGAACAAAGTATTCCTGCACCAAGTTTGTAACAACCCACCACTCCCCCGCTTTTCAGTATAAAAGAAGCCTGAATTCCGACTGGGGTAAGATGGTTCTTTGAGACACTAGTCTGCCAACTTCTCCGTCTGCCGGCTTTCCGAATAAAGTCGTTCTTCACTGCCCCAACAACTCATCTCCCAATGTATTGGCCTGTCCTGCAGCGAGCAGAATGAATTTGGACTCAAAAGCAGAGACAGATTATAACAATCCTATGTGAAAAAGGCAAACAATTATGTGCAACCTAACTTTGTTTTGCTTTATATATGTTACTGTTCTTCTCAAATATAGAGCACAGGAGTTAGATAATATGTTCTGTAATATGAATTGCCCATGTTCAAATCAAGTTCCCACCACTTAACAGCCTTTGGCATGTATCAATGAGTATCTTGTAGCACTAATTTCCTTATCCAAAATTTGTGCATAATACTAATAGATAACTCGTCAGTCTCTAAAAGCAGTAAGATGCTGTTTTAAACAGTCTCTGATGCAGAGCAGTTTATGAATATTACTATTGAGATGATGATTATTATAAATTTTATTTCTAGCATATCACATAATTATTGAGAGTATATGATGATCCATTACTTTCTATTTCCTTAAAATTTCATAGTGACTTGTTGTTGTTGCTCTTTGTTCAATAAATATCTTTACTGGCTGATTGTTTCACTGGATATGGCATATTTATTGGATATCTGTTTGACACATTTTAAAAAAATTTACTCCAATAATATGTGCCACTTCCTGTATGGCAAAGAAAGTTTTCTCTGAGTGTGTAGAGGATTTACAGAAGGAGGGTGGAGGGCAAGGAGTTGAAGGTGTATCAAGAACTGCAAAGGGTCTGAGTTTTTTACCCCACTGATTAACTAACAAGTTAGCTGGCCACAGTTTTATGGTTGTCGGCAGAAGATGCGTGGCTTCTGGTTCAGGGGCAAAGAACAAATTATTACAGAAATAGCAGTGGCCAGATTTTCAACATTTGTGTCTGTGTCCTTTGTCCCAATTCCCACAAAATAATCCAAAGTCCGCATGACACATAACACATAGAGCAGATTGTGTTACAGAAGAAGATCCCCAAGTTTGTGTAACTTGAATCATTTTTAGTGTAGAGGAAGCATAGCTGATATTTGTTTCTGAGGGAGATGTTATCTTTATTATACTTTGAAGTAAATAAAACTGTCACTTGTTACAGAGTAAGGCACTATCTCTGTTTTTCAAGACTGCTACCTATACAAATATCACTGAAAAGAGTTTGAGGCAAAGGCAGTCGCCAGTGCCTTTTTCTCACAAAAGATCCTCCTTGTTTGAAAATCAGAAGCAATATCTCCTACAGATGGTAAATGCTGGAGGAAGGCACATGGTTGGCAAGATTATACTGGTTATTACCAGCCGTCTCAGAGGGCTTCTAGTGGGTGATCACTGGACTTAACACTCTTTTACTCTAAGCTTTGCTTATTTCAGAAAGTCACCTCAAAGAATATAGTTAAAGATGTAGAACAGTGAATTCTCAATCAATATTTCTTCTGATTAACGTAAACATTCCACTGCTACCAATATACAGAAATGAGAAAGAAAACATAACATTACATGGATTTACCATATTTCTTATGAATGCCATAAGATGAAGTCTCCTTGGAAATCAGAGTTGGCAACTGAAAACATGTTACTTAAAGTAGATGGGCAAATAAGTTGTCAGTTTCAACTTAATTAGTTAAACGGATGTATCCTAAATTTGAATATGAGAAGAAGTAATTTGGAGACTCCACTGGATCAAAAGATGTAATGAGAGTTTTCAGAAGAAACAAATACACAGTTGCATAATTTCTGTATCTTTATGTCATCTATTCCAGTGGTTTTCAGCTTGGCTTTAAATTTACATATACCCAAGGAAGGTGATATCTGTCTAGAACTGTTAAAAATCCTAGATTTTATTTTACTTACCAGCTAACAACTTAGCTTGTTACAGTTTTATGAATGCTGGCAGACGGCATGAGACTCAAGGGTCTGGGATAAATTACAACTTATTTCTCATAATATAGCAGTAGCCAGAATAGCTCCATGATTTTGGGCCAGATGTCTAAGTTCTAATACACACAGGGTCTTAGAGAGCCAGATGACAACTGCACACACATTGATTTAAGTTATAGGAGACAAAATCCGAGTTTAGGAAACCCCAATCTTTTAATGGGTGGCAAACAAACCTAAATTTTTCCATGGAGGAGATACTTTCTTTATTATATGGCAGAACAAACAAACCTGTCTATTGCTCCCTAGGAAGAAACTGTGGTCAATTTTAGCGAACATTTACTGTAAAAAGCGATGTTAAGAATTTGGTCCATTATAAATAGTTGCTGATACCTATGCTCTCAAGAGGTACAGAAACACGAGAGACCCATGGAGAATTATCTCCCCAAAATATCAAGGGTCAAGACATGCTGTTGCTATCACTGAATTTAACAACACATATTCCTAATTGTTCTCTGAGATAGTACACAACCTCATCAGATGTTAACTGAATTAGGACTGTGAATGTGGCTCCTTTACAAAGTGGCAAAGACTGTCGTGTGAATTTTTTTTTTAACCTATCAAATCCTGTGAACAAATATTAACTCTGTAGAGTTGGAAATGCTGATTATTGGGAGAAAGGTATGTAGGGGTCGAAACTAGTAATAAACACAAACAAATGAAATAGCAGAAAGACAGCAAAGGAAATTTTTAGGTGAACTTGAGTTTGAAAGTGAGATCTAATTATTTTCACAGATGTGATTTAAGGCAAGAGAATGAAACTCTGAGTTATCTCCCTCAGGTCTAGTGCTGACTAATGGCCAGTACTGGGAGACATCTTGAGTTGTGTCTCTGAGGGAAAAATATTTTATTCCTACTGATCCACAAACTCTCTCCATCTAAAGACTCCTTGTGGATAATCTGGTGGAAACAAGTGACATAACATTGTCTGATGACTCAACTTATAGGTAGTCAACTACAGCTATCACTTAGCATGCAGTTTATAAGCTGGTTTTTATTCTGTTTATTTTTCACATGCCCAAAGAGAATTATGACCAATTAATAGGATAAGGCATAAAAAGGCTAAATGACAAGCTTCTGCACTGAAATGACATATTGCGAAGACAGCATCCTATGTGTGATATAAAACAGGTTATGGCTATCTGGTCAGTTATATCGCAGCTTTGTACCCTCCTTTTTGAAATGTGGATGTGAATGGAATTCATTTAAGGAAATGAGATTGGAACCCAGTCATCCTTGAGTGAATTTGAGTGCCGCTTTGGTGGCCTGAATATTGCCAATTACTCACTTTTGGAAGGACACAAAGGACATTAACATAAATTCTATGGCACACGAAGACAGAAGTACATTTAAGGACAGAATATATTAAACTGACAGTCTTATGGAACAAGTATTTCTGGGTACAGTACATTTCCCCAATGACATGGTTTTCATTAATATTTAATGACAATGACATATATGGTGGCTTGCTCAGAACTAGCCCCAAATTGCCATGTTTTTTCAGAGGCTAGAAATTTATCTTGGAGTACTGTGCTGAGTCAGCGAAAATAATGGCCCTAGAGGCTTGACATCATGATAAAAAAAAAAAAAAAAGACACAATCTAGGATATAGTTTGGCCTGGAAATAGGCTCAGAGAGCAAACACAGCTCAAACCGAATAAATAACTAACTGAATGTTGCCTATAAAAAAACACCATACTGTGAAAATGTTGGAAGTAGACATATCCTCATCCATGAATGACTACTGAATACTGAAATTGGTTTAGAATCTCGTGTTATTGAAGATCAGGGAGTGCATGTGGTAGAGAACAAAACAACAGAACTGAACTTGTGGAAAAATTAAGGTAAGCAATTAGGATTTTACTAGAAATCTTTAATGGCCTAGTTACTATAGTTAAAAGTGAGAATTTATTCTCCTTGCTTAGCAAGCGGCTGGACAAATAAGGGAACATCACTGTGTCATCCATAGTTGGAAGGGGGCGTAGATAGGCAGTGTTCAATAATGACAACTGTAAACCTGTGGATGTAAAAATTTGTCATTATGTGCCTGAAATATGATTAGGTTAAAGAAACGGGTAGGATGTGGAAATGGCTGAGCAATGGCCTTTAGTTACAACCTTAGTGATTTGGGATTTGCAGTACGTGAGGAAATTTTATTTCTGTTAGGAAAGAATGTGAAGTGAAACTGTAACTGCAACTGATTTATAATGTATCAAACACAAATTGATATAAGGTATCACACATAAATAGCTATATGATGCAACAAAGGATTGCAAGCTGATTGATATAATTAAGTGAAAATGAGTATTATACACGGATGATTCCCCAGGATAAGAAAATATTTTGAAGCTGAGATGAAGCCAGATTTGAGGTAATACCTACAGAAACCAGTCAGAAAAAGAAATGTGTTTAGCCTTAGAAAAGTTACACACTCAATAAGATATCTCCATCAAGACATATAGGATAGTTAAAATAACTGTGGATGATGGAGAAAAAGAATAACTGAGATGATCAAAGTATTTCAAGAGACCTATAGAAAGATACAGTTGTAATTAGCATGCTTTGTAGAGGGACCTTCTACTCCACAATGGATAGCTCAAGTCCTGGTGACCAGTGAGGTCTTTGTTGACTTTTTTTTGCAGAAAGTATTGTGAGAGAAATAAAGAAAATATATGTGATAAATATGTGCTAAGAAGACATTGACTGAGGTCTATGTATGGACTGGAGAAGAAGGTGTTAAACTCTTGACAAAGTAAAATGGCTAAATCATGCTAGGATTTACCACTTTCATGTCAGTTTCATTGTGTTGCTGGCTACTTATTCTGGAGATAAACAAATCAAGGTGAATGTGGTTGTCACTGATCAATTAAACATGTTTAAAACCTGTTTTTTGTCTTGTTATCATTGCTATAGAAGAACCTATATAGTTTTTCCCTAGGAATGTGGAAATGTTTTATTCTCAGAATCAATCTCACCCCTTGTCTCTAGTAAATACCCATCCCCACAGACACTCTTTATTAAAACTGGATACTGTTATATTCCCCAACTCCAAATCTCCTCACTGTGCTCAGTTAAGGGTGCTCTCGACTAGATTTAAATCAGTGTTTCTAAATACAAGCTCATCAGCTTCATCATATCCTTACCTAGATAGCACCAGTGTTTATCCAAGAATGAGGGTCTAGAAAGACTTTGGGATATTTTCTGCTAAGGCTTCAGAGTTATAACTCCCCTACAATATCTGGTACTAAATCTTAAGCTTAAGGATACAAGTATCATTTCATTTTCAAAGCCATTTTCATATTCTGTTGTGACTGAGTAACTAGCAAACTTGCAGGGGAATAATAATACACAGTTACACTGTTAAAGTGGCAAGACATCTGCCCTGCTGAGATCTGTAACTCAAAATTTAGGCAAAATGTATTGGGATTTGGTGATCTAAAAGTATTTTGTAAGAATAGGAGAGATATATGTAGTGAATCTCCAGGATATGTAGGCATAGATTTTGGCTGGCAGGCTACCAGGGAGTCATGGAATACATGCTGGTCTTAAGCACAGGGGCTCCAAGGTAGTTATAGATCTGGTAGGACAATCACAATCTCCTATATATATTATTTATATAAATATAATATTTAGTATTGTGGGAAAATATGCTGACAATATGCGTCAAATATTTAAAAACATGAAACCTAGAATAATGGTTGACCAACAATTATTAAGTAATGTTAGAATAGTTTCATTCATACCTGCATTATGCTAGCATTTCTACCATACCAGTGATATGTTTAAAAATACATGTTGCCATGAGGAAACTTAAGCATAACAAATGCAATTAATTTATATGAAATTCATTTTTAAAGTTTTCTGACTCTTCTCAATCTCTGAGGTATGAGAATGCATTTTCTAGGGACAGAGCTAGCCTCTCTCCAGCTATTTCCACAATCCACATCACACAAACAATCTCTCAAACAGACATATAGAAAACCAGTAGTCATACAATCAGGAATCTTAAACATGTTTTATAACATCAGTAATTAATAACAATTGTTCTTAGGAGATATTTAATTCCTTTCTATCTTGAATCCCTTAGGTTCAATATAACTTGGAAAATATAGCATATTGTATTTATACATACTGTTTGAAGTAATGAATGTGTTTGATTTTAAAAATATCAACAGACACAAGTAAAGGATACAAGGATATATCACAATTCATGACACAATAAAACAAAATATACTCCTAGATGGAAGGACAGTGTTTCAGCTTTCCCGAATCCCTTACTGGCTTAGATAGCTGACATATAATGAGGTTTTGCAGACCAGGAGAAGCACTTTTGCCAACTCAGGGCTCACTATGTTTACTAAGAAAACAATACTAAGGGAATGAGGGTTCAGTTCCCAGGTGTCCCCTAATTTTTACTGCAATCACCCCAAGGGGCTGAAGTCTTATTCCTCAAGTGCATTCCATAATTCAGTTTGGTCCACAGTTCACAAACATAGATCTTTCTTTTCTCAGTCTTACAGCAATGTATTGAAGATATTATGATGATAATTCATTAACCTAAGTTATTTTCCCTTATAAAGCACTTCTTCAAAATTTAAAGGAGAAGAAAGCAAGATACTCTCGGAACTCTTGCTATCATTTAACACCTAGCTTTTAGATTCTGTATCTGGAAAAACTCCAATAATTCTACGTGATATAAATTTAATAGTTTCCTCTGTGACGTTTTACCTAACATTCAGCCTCATTTATTCCCTTTTTTTCTGATCTCTGAGCCACTGATAACAGAATCATATTATGTGATAATTAGTGTTTCTAAAACATTGTCATTTCTTGAATGCATTTGCAAATCTTAGAATTCAGAATGTCTACCACATTGCCTGAATTTTTTATTTATGAATGCATTAAAAAAACAAATGACTGAAATTGAATTAAATTTAATTTTTCCATTTTTAAAGGACCAATTTGTTCACTAAATGTCCTCTCAGCTTCTCTATTACATGTTAAACTTATTTTCATAAAATAGATCCTTTCTGATGTTATTTATACTATCATAGTCTGCCTCAGATAAGTAATGTTTCAGTAATATTTCCAGAAGATATAACAAAGTTTAAAATGTTAATTCAAAGAACCCTCTTCATATGGACACCATCCTATATTTTGCACCTTTCTAATTTGTCACCATTTAAACACCCTATGCATTGTCACATTTCTAATTCTTTATACTCATCATTTCCTGGGCAAGGGGCAGCTACCTTCTACCTCTTTGCTGTCTTAATCTTTTACCTATTCTGCAAGAATTCTTTCTTGTTTCTCATGTAGTCTCCTAGCTCATTTTTATATTGATATTATTTTATTCACAAAAATCTTGAAGTGGGGCTTCCCTGGTGGCGCAGTGGTTGAGAATCTGCCTGCTAATGCAGGGGACACGGGTTCGAGCCCTGGTCTGGGAGGATCCCACATGCCGCGGAGCAATTAGGCCCGTATGCCACAACTACTGAGCCTACGCGTCTGGAGCCTGTGCTCCGCAACGAGAGGCCGCGATAGTGAGAGGCCCGCGCACGGCAATGAAGAGTGGCCCCCGCTTGCCACAACTAGAGAAAGCCCTCGCACAGAAAAGAAGACCCAACACAGCAAAAATAAATTAATTAATTAATAAACTCCTACCCCCAACATTTAAAAAAAAAAAAAAAGTCTAGCAATAGAAAATGGAAACCTGGCTGCCCTGGGTTTAAAAAAAAAAAAAAAAAAAAAAAAAAAAAGAAGAAGTCTTGAAGTACTTTTGTAGTTGTTTTGATACTCTGCAGTGTTTAGGACATATAAAAATACAGGGAGGGGCTTCCCTGGTGGCGCAGTGGTTGAGAGTTCGCCTGCCGATGCAGAGGGCACGGGCTCGTGCCCCGGTCCGGGAGGATCCCGCGTGCCGCGGAGCGGCTGGGCCCGTGAGCCATGGCCGCTGAGCCTGCGCGTCCGGAGCCTGTGTTCCGCAACGGAGAGGCCACAACAGTGAGAGGCCCGCGTACCGCAAAAAAAAAAAAAAAAAAAAAAAAATACAGGGAGTGAGACAAATACATCTAAACCTTGCCAATTACTAGTCATCTGACCCTATGAAAGATATTAACTTTGTCTGCTTCAGTTTTCACATCTGGAAAATACACATAACAGCAGCTATTTATGTGATAATTCACAAGGCTATCATGATTTAAAATGTATAAAGTCAAGTTCCAAAGCCAGAATTTTTTGTCTATTTTTCCCCTGTCTAGTGCCTAGAATAGAGCATGACCTCTAGTAAGCACCCAGTAAACATCTGTTCAGTAAATGATTGTGTTGAGAAAAACGTTCAGCATATGTCAGTGAATGTTAAGAAATATTATCTCTATAAGTTACTTAAAAAAAAAAGATTCAATGTTTTTGAGATGTACTTAAGAGGGATGATATAACCAAGTAGTATAAGCATGCCATCTAGTTAAGCACACACACACATATACATACACACACACACATGCACACACTAGTAAATAGGTGAGGCTTTATAAGCTGTATGAGTGCATTTCATGACAAGCTTTAGAGTCAAACAACACCCTTGATTCTAACCAGTTTCTCCTGTAATCCCTTCTTATAGAGAATTCTGGGGTCATCTCTCTTAGTCATTTCTGTTACTAAACTAGTGTTCCATTAGGGTAAAATGATAAAATTAGAAAAGAAAATTAAAATAAAAGAGAAAATAAAAGTATCTTATATAGACTAGACAGACAAATAAATACTCTTAGGGAGGGAAAACTTTAACTCCAGTCATTTTGTTACCGTCTGAAACAACTCCCTGGATCTAATTTACGAACATTTACAACCTAGATTGATTCAAGTATATGACCTAATGCCATGAAATATCACTTATATAAAAACATTTAATGGCCAACAAAGGGAAAATTTTCTAAGATACTGTATACTAAAAATAAAGGTTATATTAATTTTAAAGGACATTAAACACTTCCATGAGTTATTAAGAGGAATGTGGTTCCTTCTGTATCTCAGAAAATCACTTCTCAAAGTTACTTATGGGATTTGTTTATTCAGTCAAGTCTAAAGAATCTGAAAAAAAATATTATGGCATATACTATCTTGACTTCACCATACATTTTTAAAATTCACTCACACAAAAATGCATTTAATAAATGTAATATGAAAACATTTTACAAGAGAAATTTGAATTCAAGAACAGTAACGGAATCCACAATGGTAATAGGATACTTATTTTAATTGATTTTTGTATCTAAATTGTGGATAAATTCCTATCTTCAAGATATAACTTTGTGTTAATTAAATAATAAGAATTGATTTGAATACATCCTCCAAACGCACGACATATATTTTTATCTTTCCAAAGCGAATGCAACTGCTCTTACGGGACATACAACAATCAGGATTCTCAGTTTAGTCACTAGGTCACACGCATAGAATCAACAGTCATTATTTTATGGATTCATAATGTGCTGTAACATAAAGAATCGTCTACATCATTAAAAACTGACATAGAAAAAGTATCCAATACTACTTTATATGAAATTAGTTATAGTTTAACTAATATTGTACATATATTGTTTAGAATGCTTCTTAAACAAAATGTAATTATCATTGAAAAAGTAAGATAAATATTTGATACACATTTTGCAAAGTTTTACAAAATTTTTCAGAAATCACTCTAATACCATACACTCTCAGTTCTAGTGTACTGGTGACAATATTACGCTTTTCTCTTTTTGTAGCCAGTTGAATGTGTTTATCTCCTAAAATGTGAACATATTTTAACTAATTGATATGCCTTTCACTTTTATGAACTATGATTTTTTACATTTATCGTTTTCGGTATTAGTACTTTGCCCTTGATGTGTATAAGTTGATATTTGTTACTGAAATTATTAACGTCTTTCATGCTACTTATAAAAGTTTTCAAAATCAATTTGCTTATTTTTCAAATTGTTCTCCAGTTAAAAGTATGTTTTTAAAAGGTTAAAACAAATTTATACACATGAATATTAGCTATATATTAACCTGTATTCATTTATAATATATAAATTCTTATTTCTGACATTTTACTCTTTGATTCACCTGCAATATAATGTGGTGTATGTTATGTGGGAAAATAGTATAATTTTATTACCTTTCTCTCAAATATCTTATCACTCAGCCCAACATCAGAAATTTACATTATTTATTCCCAAATTTGTGTTACTAACCTTATCAGATAATAAATTATAATAAAAGGTGTTGAAATAATTTATCTAGTAATGTATCTGTGCAAACTTAGAGCAACAGATTTTAACTGCTTTCATTTCATGGTATATTTTAGTATGTGTTTGTACAAAATTTTGCCTGCTTGTTTAAATACCCTGGCTATTCTTACTCATAATCATTGGATTATGCCAAATTAAATATAAGATGATATTTTAATTTTCTGAAGAATGGATTAAATGTGTATTAATTATAAAAGTATTTGTGATATTTGATATTTATAATTTTAACAAATCAGTATTTGTGTACTATGTAATTTACATTTACATATTTTAAATGTTAATTTGTTTTATTCCTAGTATGAATGGAACAGTGCTCTAAAAATATTAGATTATCTTCATAACTATTATTGATATTCGAGCATTTGGATTTTTCTTGTATTTAGCTACTCCACTGAACACTTATTGATTTCACAACTGTCACTTAATATTTCATGGATCATATTCTTATAAAATTACATAATACAAGCTATGTATTTATTCCTTTAGCTATAACATGTTTTTTTTTTTTTAATGTTGACTCTCCAGGGAGTCCAGTAGTTTTCCAGATAATCCTGGATTAAACCTGGGACTTCTTATGTTTTCAGTTTCATAACTTTTCTCATCTTGCTTCTGTTTCACTGACTTCCTTTCATCTTCAACAACTGTTAAGCCTCATCCCTCAAGATTACTGAATCATGATATCTTTCCTTAGAGAGTTTACAGACAATGTCATTTTATATGGAAAATCCAGGAATAAGTGCATGCAGAGACTTTCATAAGGAAAGCATAGGCTAGGGAAATTGTTGATTGGGACACTTCATGTAAGATTAGGACAGTTATCTAGAAGAGTTTAAAAAAACAGTTCAGGGCTTCCCTGGTGGTTCAGTGGTTAAGAATCTTCCTGCCAATGCAGGGGACACGGGTTCAAGCCCTGGTCTGGGAAGATCCCACATGCCGCGGAGCAACTAAGCCTATGCACCACAACTACTGAGCCTGTGCTTTAGAGCCCGCGTGCAACAACTACTGAAGCCCATGAGCCTAGAGCCTGTGCTCTGCAACAAGAGAAGCCACCGCAATGAGAAGCCCACGCACACAGCGAAGAGTAGCACCCGCTCGCCACAACTAGAGAAAGCCTGCGCACAGCAACAAAGACCCAATGCAGCCAAAAATAAATAAATAAATAAATAAATAGTTCAATAAAAGAAAATATGAGACCAGGTATGAAGATTTATATTAGGTCACACACATTTATCTACAGAGGACAATGACAATGAAGAGGCTGTCTCCAAAAACATGCTTAAATATCAACTTAAAAATTTGTTTACTTCATATAAAATTGCAAACTACACCCAAACTGACGTTTTTGTTTTCCATTTTCTATCCTTTAAGCACTTGATTCTTTTATATATAATCAAGTCATA
Organism: Phocoena sinus; assembly: GCF_008692025.1. Lineage (NCBI taxonomy): Eukaryota > Metazoa > Chordata > Mammalia > Artiodactyla > Phocoenidae > Phocoena > Phocoena sinus. The sequence goes on along the minus strand of NC_045780.1, from coordinate 59,942,774 downwards.
TATTATCTTTAATGTCTGTTCTCTGCCCCCTCCCCCATCAAAGGATCTTTGCCTGGTTTTAGTTTTTTCTCCCCTCCAGAAATATTTCCAAATATCTAGAAGAAGCTTTGATTATTTTTTTGCTTTGCTGAACACAATTTTGGGGAGTTGTCAATCTATCTGCCTAAGATGCATATGGATTCTGGTCCCTAAGAAGTAAGAAGCTAGTAGGGACAAAGCAGAAAATATGGACTGGGGCACTAGAATCCATGATGATTGAAGAAAGTTCTGGTAACCAACCACATGATCTGCTCAGAAGGGCAGGCAGCCTGGTTACCTTATTTAGGAATTGAAGAGGGCTGCTATTTTACATTTTGTTGAAACATTCAATGTGTTGAAACGTTCATAAATGTGATAGTTGTTCAAAGAGGAACAAATTTTCTTAAGAACACTGCTGATACCCAGTGTGTGGCCTGTGGATGAAAAGACTCCTTCAGTACCCCTGGGAGAGGGGTAGCCTGGAGACTGCTGAGCTTTGATGAAGATAAGATACGAGGGCTTCCCTGGTGGTACAGTGGCTGACAGTCAGCCGGCCGATGCAGGGGACATGGGTTCGTGCCCCGGTCCGGGAAGATCCCACATGCCGCGGAGCAGCTGCGCCCGTGAGCCATGGCTGCTGAGCCTGCGCGGAGCCTGTGCTCCGCAACAGGAGAGGCCACAACAATGAGAGGCCTGTGTACCGCAAAAAAAAAAAAAACAAAAAACAAAAATAAACATAAGATACGAAGGGCTGGCCTGTAGAAAAATGCTTACTGGTAGAAATATCCATGTTGAGTCATGCATGAAAAAAAGAGATCTGAGAAGAAAAAACAGTATTTCAAACATAAACAAGAAATAAGGATTTTACAATAGAATTCTACCTTCAGCTATGACGATTTTGCTATGAGTTCAGCAGCACTATCTCACAAATACCCATTGTGTTGGAAATTAAAATATTCTACTAATATAAATGCGTATCTGAAAAATAACTTTTGTCTGGTACCATTTTAATATGATTACCATATGTTAGTGAATAGCTTCTTATTAGATACCAAATAAGAATAAAATTAATAGCAGTAAGGAAGAAAAATTGCAAATTATTTTTTCAGACAAAATTCTCTGATTTTCAGAATCTGTGTCCTTGAAAAATGATGCTTTCATGTGGCCATTGGGCTGATAGATTAAAAAAAAAAGGTAAATAGATGTTTAAACAGAAACAGATAGATATTTCATGTTGTTTTTGTTTTGTTTAGTTGGGTTTGTTGTTTAAAATTTATCAGGTATAATTTCTTGTTTCTCTTTTTTTAAGTAGCCAGATTTCCTTATGGGACAGCTTTCCCTAGGATAAAGTATCTTTCTTCATTATCATCTCTACCCAGAGATCCATTTATAAAACATAATATAAAACTCAAGCTCTATGTTAAATACTCACAGTTCTTTCCGACTTACATGAGTTAAAGACTCAGTAGTGGGAGCTGGAGGGATCAGGCTCCCTGACTTCAGATTATACTACAAAGCTACAGTCATCAAGACAGTATGGTACTGGCAGAGAAACAGAAATATAGATCAATGGAACAGGATAGAAAGCCCAGAGATAAACCCATGCACATATGGTCACCTTATCTTTGATAAAGGAGGCAAGGATATACAGTGGAGAACAGACAGCCTCTTCAATAAGTGGTGCTAGGAAAACTGGACAGCTACATATAAAGGAATGAAATTAGAACACTCCCTAACACTATACACAAAAACAAACTCAAAATGGATTAAAGACCTAAATATAAGACCAGACACCACCAAACTCTTAGAGGAAAACATAGGCAGAACACTCTATGACATAAATCACAGCAAGATCTTTTTTGATCTACCTCCTAGAGGAAGGGAAATAAAAACAAAAATAAACAAATGGGACCTAATGAAACTTAAAAGCTTTTGCACAGCAAAGGAAACCATAAACAAGATGAAAAGACAACCCTCAGAATGGGAGGAAATATTTGCAAATGAAGCAACTGACAAAGGATTAATCTCCAAAATTTACAAGCAGCTCATGCAGCTCAATATCAAAAGAACAAACAACCCAGTCCAAAAATGGGCAGAAGACCTAAATAGACATTTCTCCAAATAAGATATACAGATTGCCAACAAACACATGAAAGAATACTCAACATCATTAATCATTAGAGAAATGCAAATCAAAACTACAATGAGGTATCATCTCACACTGGTCAGAATGGCCATCATCAAAAAATCTACAAACAATAAATGCTGGAGAGGGTGTGGAGAAAAGGGAACCCTCTTGCACTGTTGGTGGGAATGTAAATTGATATAGCCACTATGGAGAACAGTATGAAGGTTCCTTAAAAAGCTACAAATAGAACTACGATATGACCCAGCAATCCCACTACTGGGCATATACCCAGAGAAAAGCACAATTTAAAAAGAGTCATGTACCAAAATGTTCATTGCAGCTCTATTTACAATAGCCAGGACATGGAAGCAACCTAAATGTCCAACGACAGATGAATGGATAAAGAAGACGTGGCACATATATACAACAGAATATTACTCAGCCATAAAAAGGAACGAAACAGTTATTTGTAGTAAGGTGGATGGACCTAAAGACTGTCATTCAGAGTGGAGTAAGTCAGAAAGAGAAAAACAAATACCATATGCTAACACGTATATATGGAGTCTAAAAAAAAAAAAAAAAAGGTCATGAAGGACTTCGGGGCAAGACGGGAATAAAGATGCAGACCTACTAGAGAACGGACTTGAGCATATGGGGAGGGGGAAGGGTAATCTGGGACAAAGTGAGAGAGTGGCATGGACATATATACACTACCAAACGTAAAATAGCTAGCTAGTGGGAAGCAGCCGCATAGCACCGGGAGATCTGCTCTGTGTTTTGTGACCACCTAGAGGGGTGGGATAGGGAGGGTGGGAGGGAGGGAGATGCAAGAGGGAAGAGATATGGGGACATATGTATATGTATAACTGATTTACTTTGTTATAAAGCAGAAACTAACACACCCTTGTAAAGCAATTATACTCCAATAAAGTTGTTAAAAAAAAAAGACTCAGTAGTGTTAAATAACGTTTCTTTACTCCCTAATCAAAACTGGCTATGTATTTATAAAATTGTAATTGTTTATTATTATTTTCAGGGACTTCAGTCTTTTTATTATTATTATTATGCTCAAAGATCCCTGTAAAATTGTACATTCATCTCCCAATTCAGATCACCTATGGCCACAAGTATATAAGACCCAAGGACTTCGGTTATCTCCTGTAGTTTTATACAAAATTGCTTTTGTTTTTACAAAATAGGAACGAGAATATAAACTCTGTCATTTTGGTAAGCTAAAGCTAAACAGTGAAAGATAAGATTACAGTGCTTGAGGAGATTTTTGACTTGTAACTAGTCACTGTCAAAATGAACTCTCACAGTGTGTTGCCTCAAGAAAATAAAAATTCTACCTTAGAAAAGAGAAACTTCAGTATATGCGATGGTAGGGAGGCCTGCCTTGGGCAAGGTGCCAACCATGCAGACATTCTGGGTAACAAGTTAATGGAACACACTTTATCCCCACCCTGGGTCCTGGCACATATCCAGTAACATTCAATTCCAGGAATTGAAGCTCTGGACAAAGTTCTGAAGCCAGCTCGTGCATGTGGGGAATTGGTCTCATCCTCCTCCAGGGATCATGTGGGGTGGAACTATGTGCAGGGATCTATGGATATGTCTGATTGTGAGGGTTGTGTGTAATTTGGAGCAGTTTATCAGTGTGGAGAAAGAATGTTTCCAGCCATTTCAGTAAACTAAGAATGTTGCACCACCATCAAGCCATCAGTCACTGCAGCCGCCGATAATGTGCCCCGAGGGAAATTTGGGATGGAAAAAGTAGGATACTGGCCCTAGATAGTTAAGATGCATATCAAAGGAATAATTTCAATGATCCCAGACTCTTGTATCTTCCCATTCATAGAAAAGCACTAAAATCATTAACTTGTCTATTTTTTTGTGATCAGCAGTAATCTTTTGGTGTTTCAAGTACATTTTTTTTTCCCCAAAACTCCTCAGTATCCTAGCTCCTCCCTTACAAAGTTTGCTACAGTTCCTCAGAGCTATCTGAGAGGCTGTTTCCCAGGATATAGTCCTCAGTAAGGTCCCTGAATAATATGTGACTTGCAACTTCTAGGTTGTGCACTGTTTTTCAGTCGACATTGACATAAGTGTTTGAATCCTGCTGATGCTAAATTTCTGTCTATATAGAAGGAAAATTATTTTTAAAAGTTCTGAATATAGCATATGATGTTATTGAGTACCACGTGGGGGAAGGAACAAACACTATAGGTCTGTTGGTGAAATACAGTGAAATCAAGTGTGATATGTATTATAACTGCACAAATGCAGGTAAGAAAGCAACTACCTAAGTTCAAAAAAACAAAACAAAACAAAACCAGGAAAGCTTCACGAAAGCTTTACAAAACATAACACATTTCTTCCTCTTTGGCAGGGTTTGTAAAGGGATGGGAACATTGTCTCAGTTAAAAATAAACTGGATCTGACATTCGTTGTGGTCTATAATTAGTGTTTTACTAGTAGGGAAAGAACTAACATTTCTATCATCTCTTGTACAAGTGTGCTATTACTGCCAGAACAAACTACCACTAACTTAGTTATTCAAAACAACAGAAATTATCTTACAATTCTACAGGTCAAAGTTCAACTTGGATCTCTCTGGGCTAAAAGCAAGGCGTTGGTAGGGCTATGTTCCCTTCTGGAGGTTCTTCAGTAATATCTGTTTCCTAGTCTTTTTTTTTGGCTTCTAGAAGTCATCTGTATTCCTTGGATTGTTACAAGTTCATCCTTTGTCTCAAAGCCAGCACTGTTGCATGTTTTTAATTCTTATTATTCCAAAGATATGTCTCTCTGTCACTGACCTCAGCAGAGAATGTTCTTCTGCTTTTTTGGACTCTTGGTATAGGGCACATCCAGATAATCCCCAATAATCTCTCCAACTCAAGGTCCATAGCCTCACTTACACTTGCAAAGTCCCTTTTACCACATAAGGTAACATAATAACAGGTTCCAGGGATTAAGGTGGGAACATCTTGGAGGAGGGAGGAGACATTATTCTGCCTACCACATCTCAAAATAATATTATCTACAGAAAACTTAGTTCTTCATATTAAAAATTGGTGATGTGTCTTAAGTTGCTTCAGACACACCTAGAATTATATGAAACATTTTTATTAATGCCTTTTTCCAGGTATACTACAACCATTTTAATTAACAAAGTGTAAAACTTGAAATATAATATAGAAGGATCCACTCTTGAATTTCCTTAAAAAAGACTTATCTAAGACTAAATACAAAAAAGCATGAGCCTCAGGAATAAAGGATCTTTCACAAATATTATCCCTAATCCTACAGAAGGTGGAGCTCTGAATTTTCCATGGAGAGGGTAAGTAGAAACTAGTCAAAGTTTAGTTGCTTTGGTAAGCTGGTTTAAGGGGTTAAAATTCCAAAAAACTCTAGTCACAAAGCAAGTCCACCCTCACTGTGATATAAGAGCTAAAATTATGGTTTAAGCTTATGTGCTGCCTTGACATCTGGTAAAATCAGAAGGGGCTTGAATGGCCTCACTACAAGTTTCCCTCCCCACTCTACTCCCTTCTTAATGTCCCCTAACCAAACAATCCTCCCCTTCCAGACCAGGTGCAGTTCCTGCTTATCCCTGAGTAGTGGTCTTTAGCTCCCTGCCACCCTAAGGAATTATTCAAACAAGTCAATCAAATCCTCCCACGAGAACCAGGGGGCATTACCCTCTTGACACTACAAAGCTTGCCTCTTACAACCCATGGTTGGTCACTCTGCTCCTGAATGCAACACCTGCATGACCTTGAATGATGCGGTATGGTCCTCTCCTGAGTAGCTTATATGATTAACAAACTGCTGTCAATTTCATCCATCCAGTGCTGTGTTACATATGTTCGGCCATCTCTACAACCCTAGGGTGCTCTCGGCAACCAGAGGTCCCCAGCAGTGCCACAACCTTGTAGGTTGAATCTCTGACCCTCTTAAAGGGCTCCCATCTCAATGTATCAGACCCACTCCAGATAATCTCCTCTTTGATTATTTTAAAATCAACTATTTTGCCACCTTAATTACATCTACAAAGATCCTTCCCTTTTGCCATATAAGTAAGCTAACCACAGGAGTGATTCCCCATGCTATTCACAGTCCCACTCACACTCAAGGAAGGAGAACAAGCAGAGTATGTGCACCAGGTAGGGAAATCAGTGACCTTCTTAGAATTCTGCCATCTAGATCTCATGACAAGTTCATGTCCATATGATTGACTATTTTCCTCACCATCAGCAGCAGTCTCTTTTCTGGAGATAAAACTTATTTACATTAGGCTCTAATCTTGTTTTACACAAAATGTTTAGAATATAAAAACAAAGTAAAGCAAAACAAACAAACATAAAAACAAAGTCAATAAAGGAGACAGATAATATAGAAGTTGAGATTAACAGATAATGACCAAAATAACATTGTTAAATATGCTAAAAGAGCTACTGGGAAAAAGTGGATGATTTACAGAACAAATGGGGAATTTCAGAAGAGAAATGGAACTATAAAAGGAACAAAAAAATACATCAAAATAAGGTGTCTTCTGACTGGCAGTGTGAATCTGATCCTTTTACCTAAATGCTCAGACTTGGCCTAGAAGATGCTCATTCTTCTCCACCTCTACCTTCACTTCCTTTCAAAGAGTTAAAGTATTTAAAAATAAGATTTGAGTTACACACTTTTAGTACCAAACAGTTGCTGTCAATAAACTCTAAGTGTTTGTGGAACACATTCATGAAACTACTTCCATTAAGTCCATATTCTATTTTCCATCTCAAATTACACTCCTTACCCCACCCTTTTGTTCATCCAAGTTCACTAGACAGAGTTCCATGTAATAGAAAATATTCCATTGGCAATAATTTGTCACAATATTAAGAATGAAATATATTTCCCACATTCAGAGAAATTTCCTGAATATTCTGTTACCACAGAAAAATAAATCTCAATAAAATGAGTTGTCCACTTTAATTCTATAAATAAAATTTAATTAAGTGTTGTATTATCTCCCCTTTCATATGTCTCACCCAACCCATACATGTGGGTGTTCCTTATGTAATTGATTCAAATCTATAATATTCTACTACAAGATCTTCTACTAGCTTCCTAAAAATTTTCAAAGTGGAAGTTTCCACTTAAAGGCTCTCAAGTATCTTACTTTCCAATGTTGCAGTGAACCACAGAATATATTAAACTATTGCATCATGAGCTCCACATCTACAAAATTTACAAAACATGAATAAAAGTCAGAACTAAATGTAACCATTTCTGCAGTTTACACCCTAAATATAAATTTCTTACATATTGCTATTCCCAAGTGAAATTGACAATTCAAAAACTTGGAATTCACCACATAGTCTGTCAATATTTCTGTTGCCAAGTGAGTTTCAATATTCTCTGGGGAAAGAATGTAAATAGAAAAAAAAAATTAAAGAAAAAGAAGAAAAAGAGAAAACACTTTGTTTCAGTTCAATGAGTTGTGAGTTAATTCATACTAGTTTTCAGAGTCTAATATCTGTAATGTCATTTAGGGGAAATTTTATCCTCTTCAGAGATTAATTTTGCTGTCATGTGATTGTCTCCAAATCAAAAAATAATTATAATAGTAAGAAAACCCAGGATACTACAGGCTTATCCTGCTGTTGGTTCCCATGGTGTGCTTTCTCTGAGAAGCAATAACCTGTCTGTCAAGATAAGAACCTATGAGTTAGGTATTTACCTAAATAGTTTACCGACATTATATTCTGGTAACTGAGTTAAAATGTCAGTTAAGATATCAGATGAAGAGAATGTGGCATGGAGATGTGAAGCAACTTTCCTAAGACCATACAATTAGTAAGTGGGGTCAAAATACACTGTTGCTCTAGAGGCTAACCCCTCACTCTGTTGCTTCTCACCACAGCCTCCTCTCTGTGTTCAGTAACATGAGAGAGCTTGACTCTGTCCCTTCTTTGGAGAGCCTATGAAAGGAGACAGCAAAGATTTTTCCAACCAAAAGGGAATTCTGTATTTACAAAATGGTTTATTCTATTTGACAAGTATTTCTTAAGTGCCTACTATGAGCAGGCGCCCTTCTACTAGGCTTTGGGAACACATCAGTGAACAAAACAAACAAAAACACCTTGTCCTTTACTAGGCAATGACTGATAAGATAGATGGAGAAATAAGTAAATAAAATAATAAATTACCTAGTAGGATATGAAAATTCCTATGGAAAAATAAACAAATAAAATGGTGAAAAAGAGGATCCAGAGTTCTGAAGAAACTATTTGAATTGTAACGTGTATGTGTATAGCAGTGGGGGTAAAGGGATCGGGCCAGATCTCATTGATATGGTGATATGAGACCAAAAACCTCTACTATGTCTCCATTAATATCTTGACCCCTTGCTGGCTTACAGCAGGCAGTCATGCCTCTTATTTTTAACAGCAACCATAACAAAACTTGTCACAGTTGGAAAATACCTATGGGGGGAAAAAAGAGAACAGAATTTTAGTTCATTATATTCTTCCCACCTATTCTACTACATTCTTACTGTGAAAAAAATAATATCTGAAATCAGCCAGAGAACTTCTCTATAGGCCATCTAGAAGTAAAAGGGTTAGTCATCACAGCTCGAGCCTGGTAACAAGTCAAAAGAATGTGAGAGTCCCCATTTTCTGTGTTAGAGTGCTTCCAGTACAGAGGACTGATAATTTATAGAAATAACATCAGGAAGCAAGAGGTGAATGCTTTCCATAACACTCTCCAAAGTAAATACATAAATACGTTTTCTCCTTATCACTACCTCAAGCCGAGTCATTGATGGTAACACCCCAATTTTATATGTGTATATATATTTTATATATATATGTATATATATATACTTTTATATGTGTATATGCATTTTATATGTGTGTGTATATATATATATATATGTATAACATATCCTCCAGACTACAGACTATGTTATCATTTCTTGAACTTGAGCATTATTATCAATGCAAAAAGAGAAAACACACAATTATTTTATCTTGTACATTTCAAAAAAGTTTACTTACACCTGTATCCAGAGGCTTAGTTATATAAATCTCTATAAATAAAAGTTATTGGACATAATATATTATGTATTCTCATCTGGATATCAGATATAGGGAAGTTTAGGTTACATATTAGAAGATGACTAGAAATAGGAGCCATTATACCTTTATTTGCTATACAAAAACCTAAAGCTTAATATAACACTGAATATAATACTGAATGTAATATCCACAAGAATACTTCTGCCTTTTCAGTATTCAAGTGTTTGTTTTGCCTAATCATAAATAACAGGGACTAGATTAGTTCTTAATCTGTGTTTCAATGATTGCACAAATCTGTTGAACAATGAGGTGAATTCAGCTCAATTCAATTTGAATGAGGGAACAAGAAGCCTTTTTGGTAGTTGAAATTGCCCTAATGCAAAACACAGGTGATAAAATGATCTTGATCCTACAACAGTGAAATTTCAGCGTGCCAGTAGAGAAGTAATGTCTACTGAAGCAGCAGGGAGCCTCAGGAACTGAAAGCAAATCTTGGCTGACATGATGGCAAAGGGATTTAGCAAACACCCACCAGCTCCCTAACAGACTTTAATTGAACACATATATTTGAAAAACATCTGGGTAAAAGCGTTTATTTCTTGGACTATGGTAACTTCAAGAATACGTTACTTTTGTTCTTAAGAATATAAATTCTATTAGAGAAACCATGACCACACTTGTCAGGTCAATACCATAATAAAGAGTAAAACTAAGTAATTCTCTGTCTCTACCTCATGAGTGTGTGTGTGTGTGCACGTGCACGTGCCAGTGCTCATGTGTTTGTGAGGAGGTGAGGAGAGAAACCACTGCAAATCAATTTGTTCATATTTGCTACCAACGTTGTGAATACCAGAATTTCTTAGAAATACAGGAAGAAACTGTCAGTGTTTTTATTTAATTGTACTGGGGGAAAATCATGTACCAGGGTCCCAATATGCATACTCCATATATCACAGGTCATTATCGATTTAGAAGTCTGTATATCATCAGCTTCACAACTAAGGACATCAGGCAGAATATCCTACATTTCACTGACCTGAATTCACTGGATGCCCTGACATCAGATTAGCCTGCACTCTCCTGAAAAGGGAAACCATTCCATCTCTCAGGCGTACACAGAATATATATTATAATAATACATCACATTATTTTTTCAAGGAGCTAATTTGAAGAAATCTGCCATTGAAGTATAGATTTATATAGTACTTTTGAACAAATGTAAAAGTGGACATTAGTAATATTTTCAGACTGATAATTTACTCCAACATTATTCATTACACTTTAAGCCAAAAAAGGTTGTAGTTTTCCACTAATTTTGCTGGAATAACATGGTTTTAAATATCATAATTTTTTCTAGACTTTCAAACTTAAATAATTAAATGAAATAATTGCTAAATGCTTTATATTAATTTTAGTCACACAATCTGAATTTAATTTCATGCTTCCAGATCATTTAAAATATAAAATATTGTTTCAACATTAAAAGGTTATGCTAATCTTTCTTGAATTTCTTAAAAATAAATAAAATTATAAGAGAAATTGGTATTTCTACATAACCATTAATGGGATTAGAAACTGGAATAACTTTTTGGTAGATTTGACAACTGTGATAATATGTATGTGTCTAATTCTATGAGTAATTTGACTTTTAGGAATTTATCCTGCAAATAAACTTACACAAAATGGGATGTTTATGGCATATGTTTTTATGAATATGGCAAAAACTTATGTGTCCACATGGTACTAGTTAATTGTTATTTTATATCCAAAAAGAACACTAAGCTGACATTAAGAATACTGATTAGATACATATATACAGAAATACACATTGAACTGGGAATACTTCCAATATTTTTGTAAAAGAATTTTCAGTTTACTTTTTCACTCACATCTCCTACTCTTGGAAGCTTAGCTTCTAGCCCCACTTTTCTGATGAAATAGTTTTGTCATAAGTTAGTAATGTTGAAGAGAGTAGTTCACATTATCTTAGGGTTTGAATTAGCTAGAAAAGATTTATTGTATTTTATTTTTCCTGTGTGATAGAAATGGTTTTCTTTTTAAGAACATATTTTAAGGTGTGGCTCTGATTAACAGTTCATTGATAGCTTTGGTGAGTAAACCAAACACACTTTTTGTGGGCTTGGTGGAAGCTTTGATGGAGTAACCTAGATCAGCTTTACCTTCTCCCTTAAGCAACCAAAAAAAAATGTAAAAAATATTAAACAATACTTTTTAGACAGTGCACAATAGGTAAAACATGACTATGATCCCTGTTAAAAGTTTTTGGTTCAACAGAATCACCTACCTTCATTTAACATATTTAAATTATTTTTCAATTAATAACATTTTACAAAATACTATTGTTATTTGACAGTAGTCAAATGACTCAATGATTAAATGTAAATATTTTTCATATTTTTTATTATTGTAAACTCTAAGTAATCTGTCATGTTCAAAGTTAACATTGTTTCCTATATTCAGCATAATACTGTGCATTCTGAAATATTATGGAAATAATAATTTATAGAGCATATTAATTGACTGATCTAATTTTTTTCTTTATTGGTCAAGGTAAACACTATTATACTGCTGGAAGAAATTAAAACTAACCCTGTCTCATTTTTGTCTCTTAACACTAGTGACAATCTGCTGACTGCTAAACATTCTATCTTGGGAAATATTTGCTGTATATTGACTGTAGTTTCTAAAAGGTTACATGGACGTGGCTAAGCTAGTAATGAGTCTGGTATAAGTCAGTAAGAGCTTCCATTTTCTCTCCAATGGCCTTAAAATCCCAATATTTGTTGTTCAATACATTATAGGAATATCCAGAGGCAACTCTTAAAATTTGATGAATCTCAAATTTTTCATTACTCTCAACCCCAGTTAATATGTTGATGGATAGTGAGTTTTATTTTTAACTTAATAATAACTTTGAAATAAAAAAATTGTTCTGAACTTTCCCTATTGCCTAAGATTTTTTCAATTTAAACAGTATAGATTCATGTGCCATAATTATGTCATTTTTTTCTTACTCCAAAACTCATCACCAGCAATGCATCTATGTAACACTGCATGTGCTATAATACAAAATAGATATCCAAGACTATCTTGAATTGCTGTGTTCTAGACTGTAGAATATAGCTATTTTTAATCTCCCCTGAGATAAGTGTATATCTCATGTATAAAAAAATCTAATCATATTAATGGTCTTTACTACCATTATTTTATATAGTAAAATTCAATGTCAGTTCTGCCCTTGCTAGCTATGGAGAAATACAAGCACTATAATTAAAAATGAGTTTATTTTCTAGCATACTAGGCAGAAATGTAGTCCCCCATAGGAAGATAAAAATGGAAAAGCAAATTAAAATGGATTTGAGCCAATACATTGCTAGATCAATATCTGGCATTCATAGACCTGCTTAGCAAAGATTCTATAGCTATTCAGCAATCTTATTACTTCTACCAAATGACTAAATGCTACCCATGCATATTTACTGAGAAGGCAAAGAATAAAATCAGAAAGGACAAAGATGACGAGTAACTCTCAAAAATTGTTAATACTCGCATAACAAGAAACAACCTTGCTATCAATCCAAATTATAATTAAACTGCTAAATTATATTTTTTTAATTAGTAGGAGTTGCCAGGATTTTTTTGTACCATCTTCAATGGTTATTTTTGCTATATGAAAAGTCATTCCTCTACTGTCTGATTATGCTGCAAACACAGGTGGGAATGACAGCGTCTTCAGCGTTAAGGGTAGACTTCTGATGGCCTAAAAAAATGATGTTATCTCATCCCATTTCCACAGTGATAGGTTCACCTCTCAGCTACATACCCAACTAATATCTTTAGTGAACAGAATTCTCCTGTCCACAGTAAAGGTTCCAGATTATGTGTGCAAAGAATGACCTATCTCTCTAATGAATGTTTAGTGAAAGAAAAAGTTACTCCTGCCTTATGGAAATTGGTGACATCACTGAATGGCTGAATAAAAGCCTTGTTTGTAGTCTTCCCTACTTCTAAACTTTTCCATTATGTGAGCAAATAATTTCCCTTTCTTTTTTTAGCCAGTTGGTTGAAGTGGTGTCCTCTAACAAGCGCAATTGAAAAATAAATGTTCCATGTACTTGTTGAGTAATACTTACTACAAGAAAGTCATTTTGGATATCTAATGAATATTTTGGAACTTCACTGTCTTTTTAAGAACTTGAATATTGAAAATGATTACAAAAAAATTCGATGAACTGCAATGATTCAGACTGGATTATCTCACTTATAGCAGACAGTTGTTTTGTTTTTTCAAACTTTGAAGCATCTGGATGTTGCTTTTGGACCTCAGAGCCCTTGCTAGCTATGGAGAAATACAAGCACTATAATTAAAAATGAGTTCATTTTTAATTATGAGGTGCATCTACATGTGACACAGATGGATATTTTCTCTTTTAATCATTTGACTTGGGTAGATGTAACTCTGCAACACTCTCCTCAATTAGATATAACTAGATGCTCTACTCTGACTGAAGTTTGCATCATTTTCATATTCATCTGCTGTTCATGTTTGTCACAGCTTTAAAGTATTATAAGGTATTTAAACTACTGTAAGATCTTAAATTCTTTAACATTTTAGCCAGACTTACCCTCTACTGCTCTATGTTTATGCTAATTACATAAGTGGGATTTGACATTGAACTTTTAAATAAAACAATGCCATGGCATAGTGTTCTCAAAAGGAATGAGACTGTGACATATGATATGAGCAGTATTATTTGTGGTGTAGATTTTTCAGAACTTTACATAAATTTACTGATTTCCCTCATTTGAGCTCCAAGCCATGAGTTCTAACATTATTTATAGGGAAGTGTCATAGTGGCAGACAAGAAAAATTATTGGCAATTATTAGATTTTAATTTTTATATCGTTGAGCTAGTTATAAGAAAGGAACATTGTGAGAATTACAATGAAGTTTCTGTCTGGATTTCAGAGACTAGATTAATGTTTACAAACTTAAGGAAAGTAGGCTGGAGAAAGGGAATTATAGAGCAGACAAGCTATTTAGGTATCAGGGAAGGCCCCTGAAAGGGAAGCCAAGCATCCAGGACAACCTGGGGTGTGTGTGTGTGTGTGTGTGTGTGTGTGTGTGTGTGTGTGTGTGTGTGTGTGTGTGTGTGTGTGTGTGTGTGAATGAGAGACTGAAAGTGAACCAAAGACGGAGGCAGACAGACAGAAACAGACAGAGAGAGAACCTAGAACGATACATTCCTTAGTGCAAGCTAAAAGTAAGAATAACAACCTACGTTATCTAGGCATAACAAGGCAGAGGGAGCCCATGTGGCTTCTTCTCTGATACCAAAGGCACAGAAAAGCATCTGAGAGGGGTATGGAAGACCTAGTTGATGGCTATAAATACAAAAAACATCTTCCAGCAGTGAAAAGTATATGGCAGTCACCATATAAAACAATAGATTTCAGCAGTTTTCTGAGTCTCTGGGTCTTGCCACCTTTCCATGGCAATATTCTTAGGTTGGTTCCCTGTAGTTTATATATATATATATATATATATATATATATATATATATATATATAAACTAACAAAAAAACCAAGAAAAGGCTGCAGAATATCCAGCCCTCAACTTGAACCAGGTTATGCAAAAGATGAAATTAAAAGAAGAGGGAAAAAAGACAAAAATTAGTGCTCAAAAATTCTTCCCAGGGCTTCCCTGGTGGCGTAGTGGTTGAGAGTCCGCCTGCCTATGCAGGGGACACGAGTTCGTGCCCCGGTCCGGGAAGATCCCACATGCTGCGGGGCGGCTACGCCCGTGAGCCATGGCCGCTGAGTCTGCGCGTCCGGAGCCTGTGCTCCGCAACGGGAGACGCCACAACAGTGAGAGGCCCGCGTACAGCAAAACAAACAAACAAAATTCTGCCCAAAATTTCAATAATTGTAATATTATCTCTAAAGAACACAGACATACCTTCCCATTAAACCATTTTGAAATGAGGTAAGGAAGATACATTTCTGCAGTGCCAATGATTTCTGACCCCAAAGCAGTGATAAAATGGATCACCTTGCTGTTACCAAGTTCCTCAGTCCCTGCATTGTCCTCTAAAAAGCACACAGATGTGGGGGAGGTGGAATTGGATGGAATAAACCAGTTGTTTAATATTGGTTTTGTTACAAGTAAAGGAACTGCAGAAAAACTTTCAGCTGGTGCAAAGTGTCAGCTTAAAATGTCTTACTTTAAAAGTGTTCCACGACTAGGACTAGCCTAAAGAAAAGAGGTCATCTGCTTCACCAAACACGGATCCTGATGGAGTTTCCAGGAAATTGCAAGGTTCATAGAAGTGTTTGGAAGATATTAGAGACATAGGGAAGTGAGCAACTGTCATACATAAGGGTCTGGGAAGGCAGTGGAAAGGCAATAAACATAGGTAGAAAGAGACAGAAGACCATAGTAATTAAGAGCAAGCACTCAGGATTAGGCTTCCTGACTTCAAGTCCTTACTGGCAATGTAACCCTGAGACAGTTACTTTTAACTTCCTTTCTCATTTTTAACTGGGATAACAATAATGACTACCTCCTACATTGTTTTGCAATGAATGCTGAGATACACGTAGGAAGTGATAGGACTGTGCTTGGCACATATAAATGGGTAAAGATATTTATTATTAATAGTTAACATAATAGGAATCAAGATCAAACAATTTTATTTTGACTTTGTGATTTACTGATAGTATATACCTGGACAATTAATGTACATTTTCTAGTCTTTATTTTCCCAGTTTGTAAAGTCTGGGTAGTAACATAGATTTCCTCAATGTCTGATGCTTAAATTGAAATTTTAATACATGACTGGAAAATCACACATAATCAGCATACCCTGAAAGAAATTTTTCACTTGAATTTCTCCCTATATATATTAACACATTTAAAATGCACTTTTCCCTTCAGTATTAAGCAGAGTGCGTTTAAAAAAAAACTTTTAATAGTCATCATTGGCTAAAGTAGTTTGTTGCATGGAGTCATCCTATATAACAACAAAAACATTTTTAAACACTACAGTCAGACACTATACTGAGAAACAATAGTTAAATTTCTGATAATTTAAGTGTGAGAATGAAAGGATTCTATTTCCTAAGTTTACTCAATGTAAATAATTTTGGTGAAGACTGAACAGGAAAATTCTAAAAGGCTTCAGCTCATTGAGTCTCCAAGGCAGTGCCTTGCAGTAAGACCACAATGGTATGTTAGGGAAAAATAATGGAAGGAGAAAATAAATAGCAGAAAAATCTTTAGTCTGCACTTCTTGAAACTATTCCAAAAATAGATGAGTCATAGGCAGATTAATTTTTGAACAATAAAGATCACATTAAAAAAGAATTAATTAGCATAAAAAGGAGACAAGTTTATTTCCTATCTGGTTTATCTACGATTTTTGAACTAAACATATTTCAGGCAAAGTAAGAAACTAGATGTAGAAATAAATTGTTGTATTATACTATGCTCAAAAGTAGAATGTCAATGATGGATTTTCTTCTGGTGTGTTATTTTTTAACTGTACTAGAGATGTGTTATAACCGATTAAAAATACTGGCTGTATCTACAGCAGTAAATAATATTTAGAAAATTATTGAAGACTGGTTTTCATATTTTTATGATGAATATTCTCTATTAAGTTATTAGAATGTGAAAATTATAAACTATAATTTAATAAAGACACTATTGACTTGGAAAATTTTCTATTGTATACAGTATATGTTAAGATACCCAATATTAACTTATAATTCAATTTTTATGTATATTGAATGTATGAATGTATAGTTACTAGTGTGAACATATATTACACAATAAAAAATTACCACTTATTGACGATACCACCCTTTTTCCTTGTCTCGTTTCTATCACCTAGCAAACTGCAGTTTGCTCCAGTTCATTTTTTAACAGATTCGACACTTAGCCAACAGACTTCCTTTCCATTGCACATCCTGTCACAACCTTGAGACATTTTCATGTACAGATACATGATTCTTTCAATCTTCTACATTTTCAATTCCTTGGTTTCATCTCTAATAAACTGTTATTCTATTCACACAAGTCGCCCATTCCCATGATTTCTTGGGCATTATTACCAACTATATTTGCTCCTTGTCCAAAATAATTAATTCACACATCTTCTGCTTCCAGATTGTATGAAATTAAAAAAACCTATTTGGCCTTTAATTTCATTGGAAAACACAGCATTGGGTCTGTAACCCAATCTGAAGTCTTTAACCTCAGTGCAATCAATAGTCCATTTCTCTCTCATAATCATCATCACTCTGTCAACCAGATTATTGAATTTTATTTTGTAAACTTTATTATTTTTTCTATACAGCAGGTTCTTATTAGTTATCTATTTTATACATATTACTGTATACATGTCAATCCCAATCTCCCAATTCATCCCACCACCACCACCCCCACCAGCACATTCCCCCCTTGGTGTCCATACGTTTGTTCTCTACATCTGTGTCTCTATTTCTGCATAGCAAACCAGTTCATCTGTACCATTTTTCTAGATTCTACATAAATGAGTTAATATACGATATTTGTTTTACTCTTTCTGACTTACTTCACTCTGTATGACAGTCTCTGGGTCCATCCACGTCTCTACAAATGACTCAATTCCGTTCCTTTTTATGGCTGAGTAATATTCCATTGTATATATGTGCCACATCTTCTTTATCCATTCGTCTGTTGATGGGCATTTAGGTTGCTTCCATGACCTGGCCATTGTAAATAGTGCTGCAATGAACATTGGGGTTCATGTGCCTTTTTGAATTAACAGTTTTCGCTGGGTATATGTCCAGTAGTAGGATTGCTGGGTCATATGGTAATTCTGTTTTTAGTTTTTTAAGAAACCTCCATACTGTTTGCTATAGTGGCTGTATCAATTTACATTCCCACCAACAGTGCAAGAGGGTTCCCTTTTCTCCGTACTCTCCCCAGCATTTGTTGTTTATAGATTTTCTGATGATGCCCATTCTAACCAGTGTGAGGTGATACCTCATTGTAGTTTTGATTTGCATTTCTCTAATAATTAGTGATGTTGAGCAGCTTTTCCTGTGCCTCTTGGACATCTGTATGTCATCTTTAGAGAAATGTCTATTTAGGTCTTCTGCCCATTTTTGGATTGGGTTGTTTGTTTTTTTAATTTTGAGCTGCATGAGCTGTTTATATATTTTGGAGGTTAATCCTTTGTCCATTGGTTCATTTGCAAACATTTTCTCCCATTCTGAGGGTTGTCTTTTCATCTTGTTTACAGTTTCCTCTGCTGTGCAAAAGCTTTGAAGTTTCATTAGGTCCCATTTGTTTATTTTTGTTTTTATTTCCATTACTCTAGGAGGTACATCAAAAAAGATCTTGCTGAGATTTATGTCAAAAAGTGTTCTTCCTATGTTTTCCTCTAAGAGTTTTATAGTGTTCGGTCTTACATTTAGGTCTTTACTCCATTTTGAGTTTATTTTTGAGTATGGTATCAGGAAGTCTCCTACTTCCAATCTTTTATATGTAGCTGTCCAGTTTTCCCAGCACCACTTATTGAAAAGACTGTCTTTTCATCATTGTATATCCTTGCTTCCTTTGTCATAGATTAGTTGACCATGGTGCGTGGGTTTATCTCTGGGATTTCTATCCTCTTCCACTGATCTATATTTCTGTTCTTGTGCCAGTACCATATTGTCTTCATTATTGTAGCTTTGTAGAATAGTCTGAAGTCAAGGGGTCTGATTCCTCCAGCTCTGTTGTTTTCTTTCAAGATTGCTTTGGCTATTCGGGGTCTTTTGTGTCTCCATACAAATTTCAAACTTTTTTTGTTCTAGTTCTATAAAAAATGCCCTTGGTAAATTGGTAGGGATTGCACTGAATCTCTAGATTGCTTTGGGTAGTATAGTCATTTTCACAATATTGATTCTTCCAACCCAAGGACATGGTATATCTCTCCATCTGTTTGTGTCATCTTTGATTTCTTTCATCAGTGTGTTACAGTTTTCTAAGTACAGGTCTTTACCTCCTTAGGTAGGTTTATTCCTAGGTATTTTCTTCTTTTTGTTGCAATGGTGAATGGGATTGTTTCCTTAATTTCTCTTTCTGATCTTTCGTTGTTAGTGTATAGGAATGCAAGATATTTCTGTGCATTAATTTTGTATCTTGCAACTTTACCAAATTCATTGACTAGCTCTAGTAGTTTTCTGGTGGCATTTTTAGGGATCTTTATGTATAGTATCATGTCATCTGCAAACAGTGACAGTTTTATTTCTTCTTTTCCAACTTGTATTCCTTTTTTTCTTTTTCTTCTCTGATTGCCATGACTAGGGCTTCCAAAACTATGTTCAATAATAGTGGTGAAAGTGGACATCCTTGTCTTGTTCCTGATCTTAGAGGAACTGCTTTCAGTTTTTCACCATTGAGAATGATGTTTGCTGTGGGTGTGTCATATATGGCCTTTATTATGTTGAGGGTTCCCTCTATGCCCACTTTCTGGAGAGTTTTTATCATAAATGGTGTTGAATTTTGTCAAAAGCTTTTTCTGCATCTATTGAGATGATCATACGGTTTTTATTCTTCAATTTGTTAATATGGTGTATCACGTTGATTGATTTACGTATACTGAGGAATCCTTGCATCCCTGGGATAAATCCCACTTGGTCATGGTGTATGATCCTTTTAATGTATTGTTGGATTCTGTTTGCTAGTATTTTGTTGAGGATTTTTGCATCTATATTCATCAGTGATATTGGTCTGTAATTTTCTTTTTTTTAGTATCTTTGTCTGCTTTTTCTATCAGCGTATGATAGTGGCCTTGTAGAATGAGTTTGGGAGTGTTCCTTATTCTGCAATTTTCTGGAAGAGGTTGAGAAGGATGGGTGTTAGCTCTTCTCTAAATGTTTGATAGAATTCACCTGTTAAGCCATCTGGTCGTAGACTTTTGTTTGTTGGAAGATTTTTAATCACAGTTTCAATTTCATTACTTGTGATTGGTCTGTTTATATTTTCTATTTCTTCCTGGTTCAGTCTTGGAAGGTTATACCTTTCTAAGAATTTGACCATTTCTTCCAGATTGTCCATTGTATTGGCACAGAGCTGCTTCTCTTAGGATGCTTTTTATTTCTGTGGTGTCCATTGTAATTTCTCCTTTTTCATTTCTAATTTTATTGATTTGAGTCCTCTCCCTCTTTTTCTTGATGAGACTGGCTATCAATTTTGTTTATCTTCTCAAGAATCCGCTTTTAGTTTTATTGATGTTTTCTATTGTTTTGTTTGTTTCTATTTCATTTATTTCTGCTCTGATCCTTATGATTTCTTTCCTTCTACTAACTTTGGGTTTTGTTTGTTCTTCTTTCTCTAGTTCGTTTAGGTGTAAGGGTAGATTGTTTATTTGAGATTTTTCTTGTTTCTTGAGGTAGAATTGTATTGCTATCAACTTCCTTCTTAGAACTGCTTTTGCTGCATCCCATAGGCTTTGGATCATTGTGTTTTCATTGTCATTTGTCTCTAGGTATTTTTTGATTTCCTCTTTGATTTCTTCAGTGATCTCATGATTATTTAGTAATGTATTGTTTAGCCTCCATGTGTTTGTGTTTTTTTATGTTTTTTCCCCTATATTTGATTTCTAATCTCATAGTGCTGTGCTTAGAATAGATGCTTGATATGATTTCAACTTTCTTAAATTTACTGAGGCTTTATTTGTGACCCATGATGTGATAATATCCTTCCATGCACACTTGAGAAGAAAGTGTAATCTGTTGTTTTTGGATGGAATGTCCTATAAATATCAATTAAATCTATCTGGTCTATTGTGCCATTTAAAGCTTCTGTTTCCGTATTTATTTTCATTTAGGATGATCTGTCCATTGGTGTAAGTGAGGTGTTAAAGTCCCCCACTATTATCGTGTTACTGTTGATTTCCTCTTTTATAGCTGTTAGCAGTTGCCTTATGTATTGAGGTGCTCCTATGTTGGGTGCATATATATTTATAATTGTTATATCTTCTTGGATTGATCCCTTGATCATTATGTAGTATCCTTCCTTGTCTCTTGTAACATTCTTTATTATAAAGTCTATTTTATCTGATATGAACATTGCTACTCCAGGTTTCTTAAAATTTCCATTTGCATGGAATATCTTTTTCCAACCCCTCACTTTCAGTCTGTATGTGTCCCTATGTCTGAAGTTGGTCTCCTATAGACAGCATATATATGGGTTTTGTTTTTGTATCCATGCAGTAAGCCTGTGTCTTTTGGTTGGAGCATTTAGTCCATTCACATTTAAGGTAATTATCAATATGTATGTTTCTATTACCATTTTCTTAATTGCTTTGGGTTTGTTTTTGTAGGTCCGTTGCTTCTCTTGTGTTTCTCATGTAGAGAATTTCCTTTAGCATTTGTTGTAGAGCTGGTTTGTTGGTGCTCATTTCTCTTAGCTTTTGCTTGTCTGTAAAGCTTTTGATTTCTCTGTCAAATCTGAATGAGATCCTTGGCAAGTAGAGTAATCTTGATTGTAGGTTCTTTCTTTTCATCACTTTAAATATATTGTGCCCCTCCCTTCTGGATTAAAAAGTTTCTGCTGAGAAATCAGCTGTTAACCTTATGGGAGTTCCCTTGTATGTTATTTGTCATTTTCCTCTTGTTGCTTTTAATAATTTTTCTTTGTCTTTAATTTTTCAATTTGATTAGTATGTGTCTCTGTGTGTTTCTCCTTGGGTTTATCCTGCCTGGGTTGATATCTCTGCACTTCCTGGACTTGGGTGGCTACTTCTATTCCCATGTTAGAGTAGTTTTGACTATAATCTCTTCAAATATTTTCTCGGGTTCTTTCTCTCTCTCTTCTCCTTCTGTGACAGCTATAATGCAATTGTTGGTGCGTTTAATGTTGTCCCAGAGATATCTCAGGCTGTCTTCATTTCTTTTCATTCTTTTTTCTTTATTCTGTTCCACCGCAGTGAATTCCACCTCTGTCTTCCAGGTCACTTATCCGTTCTTCTGCCTCAGTTATTCTGCTATTGATTCCTTTTAGTGTAGTTTTCATTTCAGTTATTGTATTGTTCATCTCTGTTTGTTTGTTCTTTAATTCTTCTAGGTCTTTGTTAACCATTTCTTGCATCTTCTCGATCTTTGCCTCCATTCTTTTTCCGAGGTCCTGGATCATCTTCACTATCATTACTCTGAATTCTTTTTCTGGAAGGTTGCCTATCTCTACTTCATTTAGTTGTTTTTCAGGGGTTTTATCTTGTTCCTTCATCTGGTACATGGCCCTCTGGCTTTTTTTTTTTTGTCTGTCTTTCTGTGAATGTGGTTTTTGTTCCACAGGCTGCAGGACTGTAGTTCCTCTTGCTTCTGCTATCTGCTCTCTGGTCAACTAGATTATTTTAAACATGCTGAAAATATACTGTCCTCTCTACTTTTTTCAAAAAGGAAAAAAGTTTGCAAAATCATGTTATGTGCTTTTCCACATCCCACTTATATACTGTATATCATAATATAGTCTCTATTCCCATAACTCCACTGAAAAACTCCCAAGTTCACCAATGCACTCCTTTATGGTCTGTTCAACGAACAGTTTGAAAGAACTCATCAGATACTTCAATAGAACTGAATATCCTCTTCTTGGCTTTTAAAACACAACACCATCTAGGCTTACTTTTAATGCTGCCAAAGTTTTCTGACCCTCTCTTGCAGAATAAGATTGTCTTTAAATATTGGAGTTGCTCAATGCTCAAACTATATGATATCCTTAGGGATTTTACCACACAGCGTTCGCCTGGGCCTGTCTGCATCATCCCCACGGTTTTTAGGGGGAAAAGAACCAATGCAAAGAGGAAGTTCATGCCTGCTGTGGGGCCCCAGGTAATCTATCCCCTATCTCTGACCAAGGAGTCTCTGATCATCTGTCAGCATGTATGAAACTGTGACTATCTGTGGTACTATAATTTACAGTACGAATTATGTATTTGTGTATGGTGTTAGAGAATGTTCTTTTTTTAACTTTTTATTTTATACTGGAGTATAGTTGATTAACAATGCTGTGTTAGTTTCAGGTGTCCAGCAAAGTGACTCAGTTATACATATATGTCTATCTATTCTTTTTCAAATTCTTTTCCCATTTAGGTTGTTACATAATATTGAACAGAGTTCCCTGTGCTATACAGTAGGTCCTTATTCCTTTACATGTAGCTGTCCAGTATTCCCAGCACTACCATATGATCTAAAAATCCCACTCCTGGGCATATATCAAGAAAAACCCATAATTTGAAAAGATACATGCACCCCAATGTTCATTGCAGCACTGTTTACAATAGCCAAGAAGCAACCTAAACGTCCATCGACAGAGGAATGGATAAAGAAGATGTGGTACATATATACAATGGAATATTACTCAGCCATAAAAAAGAATGAAATAATGTCATTTGCAGCAACATGGATGGACCTAGAGACTATCATACTAAGTGAAGTAAGTCAGACAGAGAAAGACAAATATCATATGTTATCACGTATATGTGGAATCTAAAAAAATGATACAAGTGAACTTATTTACAGAACAGAAACAGACTCACAGACTTCAAAAACAAACTTTTGGTTACCAGAGAGGGAAGATGTGGGGGAGAGATAAATTAGGAGGTTGGGATTAATATAGACACACTATTATATATAAAATAAATAATCAACAAGTACCTACTGTACAGCACAGGGAATTCTACTCAATATTCTGTAATAACCTATATGGGAAAAGAATCTGAAAAGAATGAATATAAGTATAACTGAATCACTTTGCTGTACAGTAGAAGCTAATACAACATTGTAAATAACTATACTCTGATATAAAATAAAAATTAAATTTAAAAAATATAGTGAAATATGTATTTATTTGGTTTTTATCCCCATTCCTGGCACAGATCTCCTAAAACCCTTGGAATTTCCTAAGTCGTAAGAGCAATAAAATGTCTTTTGTTATTTTTAAGGAGTCCACTTTTCAACCACACCTGATTTTGTTAATAAGGTGACTTTTGGAAAGCCCCTAAGGATGGAGGCTGGTTGCCATGGGAACCAATCATGTGATTAGAGGATTGGATCTTTCAGTCCCACCCCTTCACCTTCAGGGAGAGGAGAGTGGCTGAAGGTTCACTTACCAATGTTTCATTATTTATTCAATCATGCCTACATAATGAAGCCTCTACAAAAACCCAAAAGGACAGATGTGGAGAGCTTCTAAGTTGCAGACGGGGGGAGAGTGGTGCACCCAGAGAGAGCATGGAAGCTCTGTGCCCCTTCTCACATATATCTTACCCTATGCATCTCTCATCTGGCTGTTCCTGATTTAAACCTTCTTATAATAACCAGTAATCTAGTCAGTAAACTATTTTCCTGAAATCTGTGAGCCTCTCTAGTGAATTAATTGACCCAGAGGAGGGGGTCATGGAATTTCTGATTTATAGCCAATTGATCAGCAGCACAGGTGACAGCCTGGACTGGCAACTGACATCTGAATGGGGTGGGGACAGTCTTGTGGGACTGAGCCCTTAACCTGTAGGATATGATGCTAACTCCAGGTAGACAGTGTCAGAATTGAGTTGAACTGTAGGACACCAAGCTGCTGTCCCAGAATTGCTTGGTGTGGTGAACCCCTCACACATTTGGTGATATGTTCGTAACTGAAGTAAGTTTTGAGAGTTGAGAAGACACACAGGGAGTGTTTTTGCCTTATACGGTCTTACATGTTAGTCTGCAAGTAGGGTAAAACCTCAGATACCTTAGAGTCATTGACAAAAATACAATAACTGGCATGACCTCCTGGAACATAGGCCTGGAGAGTTTGACCTATCTGTAACTGTTTTAACTAGTCTTCATATCTATATGAAGAAAAAAATACATATATACACACACACATTAGAATAACAAATATTACTTGATTTTGAAGGTAGATAGAAGTAAGGAACACAATTTTTTTTGGCATTAGAAATATTGCCAGGGCCTTAACAACCTAATTAAACATAGGAAATAATTTTAATTGTATATTCAGGTATATTTAATTTGCAAAGAATGTTTGCTTTAAATATTGTCTTGAAACTAAAAGTAACTGATTAAAAAGCAGAGTAGACAAACAATGTTACTGCCAAAAATGCACATAATTTTATTTAATAGTCAGAGGAAACCTTTCCTTTTACCAACTTATCAATGCTCGTTGAGCTGAGGATGTATATCATAAACAATAATGAAATTATAATTTTGTACAATGAATAGTCAGTTGTATTACATTTATAGAATAAGAAATAATTTAAAGTAATATTTCCTAGCATGAATATAGGTTTGGAAGAATCAGTCTTAACCAAGAAAGTCTGAACCACCTGTTTGGTGGTCAGACAGATCTGTGTTTATGTGTATACCTCTTCATCTACACACATAGACTGGAGGTTCCTTTTTTTTTTGTCTTTACCCTGTCCTTCTGTTATGCATGTTACATTGATAAAACAAAGCGTGCTTGTTTAAACTTCTATTGATTTTTAAATCAACACTGATATTGAACAGAGCTACCCTCTCAAGCTTCAATTTAATTTATATTGATTTTTTTGACTTTGTGAGGTACAGCAACCTGTACCTTTCTTATTATAGGCCAAAAACATAAAATGTATTTGATATAATACTATAATTTACAATTTAATTACAAACAATTTTTGACTTCCCAAATTAATTCTTACCATTTATGTAAAATTATATTTCAGACAATTTGAAAGTATTTATAAGTATTTTTATGCTATTATGGGCACTGAACTTCTTCAGGAAGGGAGCCTGGCAGTCTGGCATTTAAAAGGGATATTGGACTAAATAGAAACCCTATTAAATTATGGGTTTAAATTAAACCATTTTCAAGGGTTATGTTTTTGGAAACTTTTTTTTTCCTTAAAGGTCTAATTCGTAACTGATAATAAAAAAAATACTATTGAAAATGTATTCCATTGCCCTCCACACATTTGAAAAACCCAGATCCAGTTATATACAGGATTTCTACTTTATTGCTTAACATGTCTTGGATTACCAATATAAACAGCTGGGACCAAGGATATGTTGCTAGCAAAAATACTTATTAATGGGCTTCCCTGGTGGCGCAGTGGTTGAGAGTCCGCCTGCTGATGCAGGGGACACAGGTTCGTGCCCCGGTCTGGGAAGATCCCACATGCCGCAGAGCGGCTGGGCCCGTGAGCCATGGCCGCTGAGCCTGCGCATCCGGAGCCTGTGCTCCGCAATGGGAGAGGCCACAACAGTGAGAGGCCCGCGTACAGCAAAAAAAAAAAAAAAAAAAAAAAAAAAATTATTAAATTATTTTCATAACATTTTATTTCATCTATTGAGAGATTGGGATTGACACATATACACTACTATGTTTAAAACAGATAATTAATGAGAACCTACAGTATAGCACAGTGAACTCTACTCAGTGCTCTGTGGTGACCTAAATGGGAAGGGAATCCAAAAAAGAGGGGATATATGTATGTGTATAGCTGATTCACTTTGCTGTACGGCAGAAACTAACACAACATTTCAAAGCAACTATACTCCAACAAAAATTTTTTAAAAATTCCTTCTACATGTGAGAATTTTTTATAAAGAGAACACTTAAAATAGTGTTTGTCTTCCTGGAATTTGCAGTTCAGTAGTAGAGATTAATATAAAATAACCTTTTATTTTATTAAATAAAACAAAAATATAAAATTGTAAACTCAGTAAGTGTTGAGAGGAGAAAAAAAGTTAAATAAATATAATGTAACTATTTTGGTTTAGATCATAGATTTAAGCTTATATAGTCAAATACCAGAATAACCTGCAGCACCTTGTAGCTGTATTGTCTCCTATCTTAAGCAGCTATTAATGAAGGAGAGAGGGATATTGATTCCAGACAGAGGAAACAGCATGGGATATCATTGTTTAGGGGGGTGTTTTTCCATGTACATGATCATTATGTCTTTAAAGGTAAAGAATCGCTTGGAAAAGATCAAAAGTGGATGATGGCAGACCAAATTAAGGATTATCTTTGTAAATAATAAGTTAGGCAATGATAGTAGCTTCAATATGGGAAGTGGTGGTGAGGATGGAGGAAACTGATAGCAATAGATGGTGTGTGTGTGTGTGTGTGCGCCCGCACGCGCACTCATGTCTACAGGTATAAGTAAATGTATTAAAACAACACCGAAAAACTGATCAATTAGACCTAAAAGGTGACAGAAAAAAATTTTAATTCAATTTCTAGGTTTGTCTAACTGACTGTTTAGTAGAGCTGGTAACTGAGGTGGAGTAAGAAGATAAACTGGGAGAGGGATGATTATAAATTTACTTTTGTAAATTCTTGGTTTGGATTTTTTCTTTTTAATATCCAAGGAGAGCTATGGGTCTACAATCCCTTATTTCAGTATTTAAAATTCAAAGTTCCTTGAAAATCAGATGATTTGTTCTCATAAATAAGTAGCAACTTGTTTGGCAATAAAGTGATCTAAACCAATATGAGGCTATATAATTTTTTAAATTAAACACACAACGTAAATATTTAAAATTTTGGGGTTGCTCCATGTACTGGTTATAATTTCCATAATACCCAATGTGTAGACCTATCTAAAATCTGAAAGTTACTTAATTTTTAGGCTCAAGGAGCTCAAACGGTTTCAAGTATAATAAAGATGACTGTACAGTTCAGAAGCTTTATCAGGACAAGAAATGCAAAGTGATAGCTCATAAACAATTATTATTATCCCTGAAACAAGGTGTATGGGGCATAATAGGGGAATGGTGACACCTGAACTTACATAGCAAAGGAATGAAGTCAGAAATAATATTTTTGATATGTAAATTAGAGAAGTGTGTTCAGATTATAGAGTATTACTGAAGCATTTTTGCATAGGAGTTGTTGTATTTCCATTTCATATAGGTCCTCAATACCAAACCCCAAGTGGTACTTATTTTAAAATATTTTCTTTTTATATATAAAGATTTCTGGATTTTAAAAGTTGGGAGATCATATTTTACAATAATTTTTTGAAATTTGAGCATTTAAAAATGTATATATTGACATCTCAGTGGGTTCAATGGAATTTGCGGACCACCCTTATCATTACATTTATAAAAATACTCATTATAATTTATTATTTGGTTCTCATAAAAATACTCATTTTTTTCAAAATGACAGGTGATACCATGACATATATCACCATTATTAATACAAGTACATAAATATTATTTGTAAATTTACAAATCTGTAGATTTGTAATGAGCCAGTTTCCAAAGAGGGCAAAGGTATTTGGCTGATGTCAGCATTCCAGGCAGGCAAAGCTGTACCCAGGGCCCTCACTGTACAGACTTCACTATGTGTGCCCTAGGTGTATTCTAGGCCCTTTTAGACTAACGAACATACATGGAATGCAATATGGGAGTGGGGTTCACTCTCTCTCTTGGAATGTTCCTAGTAGCAAGTCCATTTTGACAGCTGAGGCGGCTCTCCTTTTCTGGAACTTGAACTTGGTGCATATGGGTGATGTAGGTGCACCCTGTCCTGTGGGATAATGATGAATTTGGGCACTCACTGGTCTCTTCAACACTCTTGCTTATAATTATTTCTCGGGTCTGTACAAATAAAATAAGTTCCATACCTCCTTCTTCAAGTTTATTTTCATTCTATTAACCTCTCTGGAGCTTTTCCTAGCTAGCTTCCTGCATAATGCAAACTCAGCAGATGTAACAAAAAATAAGGGTGCTCTTATTCTCAATATGGTTTAATGAATTTTCTAACAATTAACTAGATTATCAGTACAAATATACACATACATTCAAATATATTTGTATATCCTCATTCTTATAGGAGACATGATTTAATGCCAGATGAATGATTTATAATCTAGGTCATGGCACTTAACTCTGTGTAGACTTTGTATGACTAGATCATATTTCCCTCATTTTCACATTTTGACTTCCGGCACTCCTTTTATGGATCAATAATCTGAGCAAGTATGTACTCAAAATTAGTCCTTATAGTTAATATTAGCATTTATAGGCTATCAGACACTACAAGGAGCTATCTGTGTTTTTTCATTTTACTTTAGAGACTATAATAATGTCTAGAATAGAGTAAGCATAAGGTAAAATTAATGACTGAATGAATAAAATCATATTTATAAGTATTACTTCTGAAATGTGTTCCTTTGGAGACTTGAAAATAAACAAATTGAATTACAGGTTAACAAAGGACTAAGCTAATTCAAAGTATCATATTAACTATTTTAAGCTTAGTGCATTCTATAAACTTGAAAACATGTCTGAATGATGTAATATGAAAAGTATCATTTAATGAACTACATATATGAAGAATAGAGAAGAAAAATTTTAATCTATGTATGATATTTCTAAGCTTTAAGTTATGAAAGACTTCAAGTAATGTTGGTTGAGAAAGTTTCAAAGAAAAAAGCATTACATCAAATAAGCAGCAGAAAGTGTATATGAACTTGGAAATCTGGACTAGAAAAATCTGAATTCAAGTATTTTTCTCCGTCACTTATGCTCATACACCAGCATTGCGATGCGTAGGTTAAACAATTTCAGGTCAATAAATGAATATAGGCTTTAAAAAGTTTACAAAATGTAAAATGATGAAAACATGTAGAAAATTACTAAACATGTGTCATACATAATGTTCTCATGTATTCATCAATTATGTGTATCAAAGTACTCCAAACTAGGCACTGTATTTGTAAAATAAAAACGTAAAGATAACATTTTATAGTGGTGATACTAACATGCAGAGTGGAGAGAGAGAGAGAGAGAGAGAGAGAGAGAGAAATGGAAAGTTCAATGAATACATTATAATACACTACATTCAGAATAGTAAAAGAGGAATGGACAAAATGTTAGTTTGAATGGTGTTTTAAATGTAGAAAATATATGGAAGATCATTTCAAGCAAGAAAACTAAGGTACAAACATCATTCATATTGGACAGCGTTTGCCAAAATCTCCAGAAAGAGACATTCAGTTAAATATGTGGAGTTAAACGTATAAAGTTGCATGCTGAAGAGATTAAAGGACACTGAAACTCAAAATGAGTAATAAAAATTTTCGCATTTCTGGCTCACTTTTTACGTTTAGCCATTTGATATACCTAGAATTAATTGTGCTGTACAATGTGCAGTGCTCTTTGAACTTGACTTACTTTCTGATTGTTGCTTCATTGTCCGTAAATCATTTGATGTTTATTCTATTTTATTGATCTTTGATGCCATCAATTTCATATACTAATTTAATCTATGCCTTTGGATTTATTTGGGGACATTATATTTTCTCTGTTGCTTAATAATGTATTTATGGACTAGAGACTAGACATGGTTTAATTACTGGTGTTTTACCATGAATTTAAATATCTGGAAGAGCATACTCCTCATTCTATTTTGTGGTTTCTCTGGGTATACATATTTGTTTAATTGATCATATAAATTTTAGGTTAATATTTTTAGTTCTGGGGAAAATTAACATAATTATATATGGACCACGGTCATATTGAATTTAAAAGTAAATTTAAGATAGTTTGAAAATTTTATGATTTTGTGTTTCCCTAACATTTGTCTTTGCAATTGTTCAGGTCTTGTTTGCATGCACTACTTCTTTAAGAATGTTTGGAAATTTGTTTCATAGAGTTACTGCATATTATTGCATAATTTACTCATAAATATTTGATCTTTACTGCTCAAGCAAATTAACCTTTTCATTTTATTCTCTATTTTTGTATTATATGTGAGACTGATTTTTTGTAACAATTTTTGTAAGTTACGTGTTAATGAATTCTATTATCTGTGTGGATTTCTTCTTTCTTTTCAGTTTATTTTCTTGGATTTTCTACATATAAGTAATTACATTTTTTCTTTAATGAATATTTACTGAGTAGTTAATATTTGCTGCATGCTTATAGTATACATCAGTAGACAAATTCATCAAAAATTCCATTCTTCATGGATTGTAGCTTCTAGTAATGCAATTTAATATGTAAAAAAGTGTTGTATAATTTTAGATAAACACAAATATGTATTTGCTATGAAAAGATATGGCTGGGAATGACAAATCAATAATAGTTGTAATTCTTGGGAAAGACAGGAGGAAATCCGATAGAGGAGAACTATATATAAATTTATTTAATTATATTTATAGTATTTTATTTCTTGCAATAAGGGTATTTGGATATTATTTTTTCTGTATACTCAAAATGCAACCTCTTTACCATACTGTTCACATGTTTGGAAAACAGGCATCAGAATGAAGAATTAAATGACTTTATCCAAGGATTGTGTTTTGGAAAGTATGTAGTAGTCATATACATATAAAATCTGATCAATTATTTTTCCTATTGTTCAACAAATCCCTATTAAGCTTTAATACTAATAAAAATTATAAGTTTCAGAAGTAATTGGTTATATATGTGCATATATATAACTTTTCTAGCATATATTAATTTTTACTTTCATTTCATTTCAAAGAGGTAAAAAGCAAGATAATTTAAATATCTTCTAAGTAACTAATATAAAATCCCTGAATCAAAATGGCTCCTTTTTTTTTTTTAATATTTTTTTAACATTATTTATTTATTTATTTTTGGTTGTGTTGGGTCTTTGCTGCTGCACAGGGGCTCTCTCTAGCTGTGGTGTGTGTGGGGAGCTACTTTTCATTGCAGTGCATGGGCCCCTCATTGTGGTGGCTTTTCTTGTTGTGGAGCACGGGCTCTAGGCGTGCGGGTTTCAGTAGTTGTGGCTTGTAGGCTCAGTAGTTGTGGCTTGCGGGCTCTAGAGCGCAGGCTCAGTAGTTGTGGCACACGCGCTTAATTGCTCCGCGGCATGTGGGATCTTCCCAGACCAGGGATCGAACCCATGTCCCCTGCGTTGGCGGGCCGATTCTTAACCACTGAGCCACCAGGGAAGTCCCATAATGGTTCCTTCTTTTAATAAATAAAAGTAAATGTATACATTAAGATACAATTACTACATATTTATTCAAATTTGAACTCAATGCAACTAAACACCATAAAGATTTATCAGAATTATGTGGAGTATATTTTGTTTAGATAATACATTTCTAAATTGATATTGTTTTATCAATTTTTGGATAATTTAACTTAGAGAAAAAATTATAAATATGTGTGCAATTTGTTTTTCAACTGAACATATTAAGTATGCTTTATCGACCTAGGAAGAACAATCTGGTAGCCAGGCAAATATTTTCACTCCCTATTTCTGAAATTCTTCTACAAAGAATGCAAACACTAATGTTTGTATTTTGTCCTTTATACAGTGGTGTATTTTTTTGAAATATAGCATTTATTACCTCACCACAAACAAAAGAACGAATATTATGACGATAAGCACTCCCTCATGTAAAATAAAATTCCCATACAGAATTTAAGACAGAATGAGACATAAAACAGCTCTTGATTAACAAGTCAGGATCCCAGGGTCCCAGTTTATTTATCCAGCCACATGCTGTAGTTAAGGTTGTTGATGTTCATATGCCAAGAGTATACTCCATGCCACAAGGCCTGCACTTGGCTGGGCCACAATAGCCATAAAATTCTGTTTATGAGTATAAAACTGGCACAGTGTGTGTACTTAAAGAAGAGGAGGTGGTCTATTTAGTGGCTCTCTTCTGTGCCCGTATCATAATTTCTGCTTTCTAAACGTTAATTCTTTCATCAAAAGGAAAAGCAAGATGAAATAATACAAGAGAAAGACTATTGATGGAAAGAGAGAACATTTCCTCTGCTGTGTGTGTGTGTGTGTGTGTGCGTGCGTGTGTGTATTCCTCCCACCATACACCTCCTTCCCAAAACCTATCCTATGTATGTCATTGCAAACCCATTTTCCCCTACCTTTTAGAATGATAGAGCCAATGATGGTGGAGTTTCCTCCTTCTGCAGGACAAAATTCGTCTGCAACTTTTTCCTTCTAATTTTAAACCCAATGGATTACTTATACTTATTTTCCATCATGGTGGATTAATTAGAAATATGATGTGGATTACCACCCTTGTATCCTTTGGCTCTTTTAAGGACGGCACTCATCTCAACCTCCCCCTCCCTCATCCCTTCCTTGAGGTGATATGTTGTTATTTCTGACTTAGTATCTTGACTGGTGGGAAGGTGGTTTCACAGGCTTCTACTCGAGCTTTCCCACTGCTATTGCTCTTACCCCACATACCAACTGAACATGGGGGTTGCATCAACTGTCAAGTATTGTGATCCCTTAAGATTGGCACTTGTAAGACCTGAGTGAGGTCTCTATCACCTGTCTTCTACCTGTAAGATGGTAGTATCAGGTTTCTCTCTGTTATAGCGGGAGGTTACAGATACACCAGGGAGAAGGATTTAATGATCCATGCAGTAATGGATTAGAGCTGGAGACATCAGGATGATGGTAATATGGATGGGATTCTAGAAGAGTAAAAGGACATTAGGTGAAAACTAAGGAAATCTGAAGAAAGTGTGGACTTGGCTAATAATGTATCAATATTAGTTCATTAGTTGTGACACATGGGCCAGGATAATTTTAGGTATAAATAATATGGGAAACTGAGTGTGTGGTATACGGGAAATATCTGTACTACATCTGTAATATTTATATAAGCATACAGTTATTCTATATTTTTTAAAGTTTATAAAAACATAGATAGCATCCTTTGAATGCTTACTCTGTGTCATACACTTTAAAATGCAATTCCCTAAAATGTGAATAATAAAAACTACCTAATGAACTTATCATGAGGCATCAATGACCAATGTACATAAAGACCCTGAGATATATGGGAGGAGCCCAGGAAAAATATGGATGTTTTCACTAATTATATTACTGAAACGTCACAGAAAGGTTTTGCTAATACCTGTTATGCCATTTATTGATCATCACAGGGAAAATTTAAGTGTCAAAGGATTGGCTAAAATATGATATTCTCAGAGGTAACACAACATAGTACCATGTTCATTTACTTCAAACTCTAACAATATTTGGCAAGTTCAATATATTTAATTACTTTGCTTATTACCTCTTCCATGACATAAAGACAAATAATGTCTCCTTGCCTTTTGAGGTCTCACATGTAAAGACATTTAGGAGGTATATGTTAAAATAATGAATAAGAACCTAGACATTTCCCACTGCTCAATATGGCTCTAGTTGACAATATAATACATACTTCTGATAATACTTCTGAAGAAGTATAATAGATAACTTCTTTCCTTTTCTTCATTGATTAGCAGGTACAGACTTTTCCTATTATTTTAGTAGTGTCCTGAATTTCAGCATTTCTTCTATTTGTGTAACAAAAGTCCATATATTCCTGGACTAGTCTAACCAAACAATTCTGCAAGCCTTCTCCACTATGTACCTTTGCTCTCCCACCTTCAAGTCCCTTCTTGAATGACAGTCAAGCTCATTTCCATCACAGATCTCTGACACTCTTCACTCTTGATTACTGATAAATCGCCTTCCGCATTCTGATAATCTGCCCCAAGTTTCTAATATGTTCTTGAATAAAAAATAATAAATTTAATGTAATAATTCTTCCAAATCTATTTATTGCAACTTCTGTGGATTTATATCATAGAAATAGAAGTTCTAGTACAAATATATAAGATTTTTGCTACAATATGGTTCCTACTAGCAAAAATTTAATACTGCCTGGAAAAAAAGGGGAAAAATCATCAACAGTGAAAAATATGAATAAATAATCAACATCATTGAAGCAAATTAAGGGAGTTCTACTAGTGGAAGGAAATTCAAGACGTGTTTTACAGTAATATATGCAAAGTGAACATTCAGTTTTATAAAAATGTTCATAGATAAAAATATATGTAAATATTTTATGAATATATGTTCATGTGTGTATTTATCTGATTATATGAGCATGGTTAAAATATACTGAGAAGGCAGAGAAAGCAACTATGTGTAGAAAGAGTGAGAAGGAGCAGAAAAGAGTAGATGAAGAGAGAAATCCAGTGGATAAAGAAAAGAATGAGGCTATTAAAGTCACATGCATGGTATGTTTACATTTATGATTTGTTACATGTATTTGAGAGTGTATTCATAAGGAGGCTTTTATTTTTATTAGTTTTTTTTAACATCTTTATTGGAGTATAATTACTCTACAATGGTGTGTTAGTTTCTGAGTTACAACAAAGTGAATGAGTTATACATATACATATATCCCCCTATCTCCTCCCTCTTGAGCCTCCCTCCCACCCTCCCTATCCCACCCCTCTAGGTCATCACAAAGCATCAAGCTGATCTCCCTGTGCTATGCAGCAGCTTCCCACCAGCCATCCATTTTACATTTGGTAGCGTATATACATCAGTGCTACTCTCTCACTTCGTCCCGGCTCCCCCTTTCCCCTGTGTCCTCAAGTCCATTCTCTATGTCTGCGTCTTTAGTTTTTTTTTTTTTCTTTTGCTGCATTGCGCAGCCTGCAGGATCTTAGTTCCCTTACCCAGGATTGAACCTGCGCCCTTGGCAGTGAAAGCGTGGAGTCCTAACCACTGGACCACCAGGGAATTCCCTAAAGGCCTTTAAAATTTAAAAATTTAAGGGAAAATGAGTGCAAATTTTTCTCATAATTCTATTCATCACTAATTGATTAATTTATCCCCACCTGTAATTTCTCCAACACTGATCTCTTTTTTTTTGTGCTGGTAGGCTTGATATTTCTTAGTGCTTCTCTAATGGCTTCCTTCATATAGTTGGGAATGTTCCTATAAATGAGTAGGCTTTACATAGTCTCTGCTTAGCTACACTAAAGGATAGAAAGACCTGTTCTTCCATTTTCATTATATAAAACCCAGAAAAGATCTCCAACTGGTCTGACTTTGGTCATATTCCACCCTTGCACCAATCAATGTTGTCTTAGGGATAGTCTGTTATCATCAATACAGTTCCTCTCACTAACTGTGGTCCAGAGACCAGTAATATTGATACTTTTTAAAGGTTGTTTAAAGTATAGAGGCTCAATCTGTGTCCAGACCTACTAAATCAGGATCTTCATTTTAAAGAGATCTCCAAATTATGTGTAAGCACATATAAAATGTGTGACATGCTTTAAAAAATTTAGTAGCATATTAAGAGAGAAATTATCTCAATACAGTTCATCTTTATTCTTATCTTTCTCTTCCAGCTTCCATTTTTATGTCTGTTCCTGCTAAATAGCTAGGGAAATGGGTGGGGTGCTGGGAATTGCTGGATGTTGTGTCCTGATGCTTCTAATCCCAATAGTTCTAGAGCCCCCAAATAGCTTAATTCCTAAAATCTATTTCTTAGAATTACAGTTCAAAATTCAATTATTTGGCACATTCTTTTTCAAGAGCCTTTCATAACTAAGAAAACATTGACTGTCACTCAATGATTTGGGATTTATCAAATTGAGAAAATATGCAATATTCATATATCGAATTAATTGAGCCTGGCTAATGCACAAACATGATACAGATCTGTACAAGCAAGTATGCAAACTGAAGATTCAAAACAGCTTACTGATTTGATTCCAAAGTCATAATTCGTAAAATTATATAATTACTTTTGAATATAATGCTCCTAGAGATAATCTATGAATCTTTGTTTGTTGAACTACCTGAATCATTTATACAGATCTCTTCCTCAGCTTACAACGGGTCTACATTCTGATAAACCAATCGTAAGTTAAAAATATCTTAAGTCCAAAATGTACTTAATAGACCTAACCTACAGAATGTCATAACTTAGCCTAGTCTACCTTAAACGTGCTCAGAATACTGACATTAGACTACAGTTGGGCAATATCACTTAACACAAAGCTTATTTTATAATAAAGTGTTGAATATCTCATGGAATTTATTGAATATTGTACTAAGAGTGAAAAGGAAGATGGCTGTAAGTGTATTGGTTGTTTACTCTCATGATCATGGGGCTGACCTGGAGCTGTGGCTCTTCGCTGCTCAGAATTAAGAGAAAGTATCTATGGCATATTAATAGTATCTATGGCATATTAATAGGTGGTGGGAAAAGATCAAATTTTGAAGTATGGTTTCTACTGAATGCATATCACTTTTGCACCACTGTAAAGTCCAAATATCATTAAGTCATACTATCATAAGTCAGGGAACATCTATAATTCAAACATATGTTTGAGAAATATTAGGCTCATCTGACCATCAAGACAATTAAATTGGCAAGGAGAATTAACTTTCCTCTGTTAATCGCAAGGTTTCTTTTATAAAAATGCTTACAATACATGATTTTCAAGAAAGCTCTTATGTTTTTAATGTAATTCACATCTAAAAGAATTTTGACTTAGTGCCTAGAAAGCAATTTAGCAAGCATTTTCATTTTTGAAGGGAACACTAAAACTCTCCCACAGCATTAGATCTTGAGAAAGAAAAAAACCCTGCAAGAAATAGATTACTGCAAAATTTATTTTATTTTATTTTATTTTGGTTAGAAGTACTTTCCAAGACATTGAACTTTGAAAAGATAATTTACAGTTATTTTTTTTTTTTTTTTTTTTTTTTTTTGTACACGGGCCTCTCACTGCTGTGGCCTCTCGCGTTGCAGAGTACAGGCTCCAGACGCGCAGGCTCAGCGGCCACGGCTCACGGGCCCAGCCGCTCCACGGCATGTGGGATCTTCCCGGACCGGGGCACGAACCCGTGTCCCCTGCATTGGTAGGCGGACTCTCAACCACTGCGCCACCAGGGAAGCCCTACACTGATCTTTATGTGATAGAGAAAAATGCTCTCATTATTGTACACTTAATATACAAAACCAAGGGAAAAAATACCATGCTCGATTTCCTATTATAAAATATGAAGGCTTTTATCCAAGTAAACTAAAGTTCATAAAAGCCAGAATGTAATGGTTAAAAGAATATTTACACGCACTTGTCCCTTAAACAAATATTTTTTAATTAGGCTTGTTTTTTCTAGATATAGTTTTAATTTATTCTAAATTTTAACAGCTCACTACTTTCCTTTATATCCTAACTATAAAAAGTTCATCTTACAACAAACATTATTGCCTAAGAAAATTGCTTTGATTTACTTTACGGGACATATAAGATATATATACATATATATATATATATATTTGCGTTGGTGAATACCAACGCAAATTTTTTTCTTATTTATTTCTAGGTTTTTTTTTTTAAACATGAAGATATAGATTTTAAAATAAGAATTGCCCTGGTAATTGATACAGTACATGTATTATTTCACTAAGCAGAAAATATTACCATTCCCATTTACTGATGAGTATACTGGAATTCAAAAAGATGAGCTAAGGTTCACAGGCCAAGCAACAATTTCAAAAAACCAAGGTCTAGCTTTAAATCTCATATTCATGACACAGTTGAGGCTATCTTATTGTCTATATAAGAATTTTGCATACAATATTTCGTTTTATCCTCTCAATAACTTTTTTGAGTAATGCCTTACAATAGGCCTATAGAAAATTACAATGTTTATAAAGCTTTATTATTGTTCCAAGCTCATTAAAGGCAGATAGTCAAGTGATGTACTTGATGATGACAGAAGAGAAAAGATGCTAACCTAATCCATTTAAAAATAATACTATAGGGCTTCCCTGGTGGCGCAGTGGTTGAGAGTCTGCCTGCCGATGCAAGGGACACGGGTTCGTGTCCCAGTCCGGGAAGATCCCACATGCCGCGGAGCGGCTGGGCCCGTGAGCCATGGCTGTTGAGCCTGCGTGTCCGGAGCCTGTGCCCCGCAACGGGAGAGGCCACAGCAGTGAGAGGCCCGTGTACTGCAAAAAATAATAATAATAATAAATAAATAAAAATAAAATAATACTATAACACATGCCACTACCATACAGACTACTAACTTTTCCCTAATATTTATTTTTATGACCCACTGTGCTAAGTACTTTACATTTTAATTACACTGTATTCTTATCCCATTTCAGAGATGAGCAAACTGGACGATGGATGGTGAGTAATCTTTTCCAAAATCACACAAGTGCAGGATCTAGACTTTGATTGTAAGTTAGTCTGATGCCATAAAATAACCTACTGTCTAGCAATTGGACTATTATGTACTCATGTGATCAATGACTGATTTATCATAAGCAAGGAAATTACAGTACCAGATTTGTAGAATACAAAAAACAATTTAACTGCAGTAATGAGTTTTAGGAGGATATGATTAAAGGAAGAAAATTCAGTTAGAGGGTTGTTTTAGTAATCTAGTTAAGATTATACTTAGACTTCTGGTTTGGGTAACAGGGTGGGTAATATTCTGTTTCATAAATTAAAAAACTCAGCAGAAGGAGAAGATTTCTGTGGAATGATAAGTTTAGAACAATCTGACTATGACGTGCCTTATCTAGAGATCATCTATATGGAGATTCCAGAATAGTTCTGGACTTCTTCATTTAGCCTAAACAAATCTGGGAATAAGCATAAAAAAAGCTGGTTACGGGCTTCCCTGGTGGCGCAGTGGTTGCGAGTCCGCCTGCCGATGCAGGGGACACGGGTTCGAGCCCAGGTCTGGGAGGATCCCACATGCCGCGGAGCGGCTGGGCCCGTGAGCCATGGCCGCTGAGCCTGCGCGTCCGGAGCCTGTGCTCTGCAACGGGAGAGGCCACAACAGTGAGAGGCCCACGTACCGCAAAAAAAAAAAAAAAGCTGGTTACTTGAGGCTTAGAGTGGTAAATATATCCACGGACGGTATTTCAATTTTCTCAATGTAGAGATATCTATTTATACATATCATTAAACATACAATATTACTTGCAACCTATGATAAAGAACTGTGGTTATTATTACTAGCAATAACATAAAGAATAATTTGCAATTTTCTTGTAAATAATAGCAGCCTTAATAAATAAAATGCTGAAGGTCATCAATGATTATTCCTTTCTGTGTCAAGTGGTTTAGTTCAATTTATTTTAACAAATACTTATTGAAGGGCTCTTGCAACTTATGTTGCTATCATTAAGTGATGGTTTTACCAGGAAAAACTCTCTCTCAGATATTTCAGTAATCTAGAAGAACTAAATTTAAAACAATTCTACAAGAGAATTCTACAATTCTATTGTAAGCAAGGAAAGTATAATATCAGATTTGCAGACTACAAATATCAATTTAATTGCAATGTAAATAATGGGTTTTAGGGGGATATAACTAGAGGGAGAAAATCTCCTTAGAAGGTAATCTGGATGGTTTTAATGGGGGCACTGATATGTTCATATTTGCATTTTATAAGGTTCTGTGATATAAGGTAAATGAAGTCAAGGGTGGCAAGTCCGGATATGGAAAAAAGAATAAAGGGATTATTTCTATAGTATAATACTAGAGCAAATAAAGTTACCGAGAAATATATTAAAAATAGAATCCAATCTTATGTTAACTTACTAAATTTCATAGGTGTAAGAGAAAATATCTACAAGAATCACAACTAATTTCTTGTTTAGGTATCTGAAGAGTGATGATGTATTTAGTGAAAGAGGAAAGTGCAGCCCATATTAAAGAGCATGATGATGACTTTTTTTTTTTAACATTATGTGTTTACAATTCCAGTGGGACTATCAAAGTAAATGAAAAGCAGGCAGATAGATGTAAAAGTCTGATTTTAACAAGATTTCTCATGAATAAGATAAATATTGGGAATATCTTCAGAGTAAGTATGCCTGGCAAAGCCATGAAATTGAGTTTCTGTGCTTGAGATTCTGTAATCTGTTCAAAGATTTGTCCAATGAAAATCAACCTGAAGAAGAACAAGATTGTTTTCCAACACCTTTCTGTAATTTCTGAACTATTATTTCCCAATTGAAATGGATTAAATTCTCAAAATTACTTATCTAATTGTGTTCACTGAAAGCCATATAATGAACATCACCTTCATCCATGAAACATTAGAAATATAAAAAATGTGTTTTCCTTAATTATGCATGAGATAACAATTATGAGACTAGGAATGAAATATCAAATACTCTCAATGAAAATAAATTAGATTATGAGAGGAAGGTCAAAATAAAATTTAACAAATGTCTACATTTACATACAAAATTGGAAATGTAAATCTTCAGTAATTCCTAAATTATTTTATTACATATTCTAAAAAAAATTCAATGTGATTACAGAATGAATATCCCTAAATGTTTAACAAATATTTTTAGGTTATAAATAAAATGCTGATATCAAGTTTTGAGATAGACTAGACAAGTCATAGAAAATAAATTTTAATAAAAGTAATATTTTCTATATCTGTTATATTTAAAATAACAAAATTTATTTATACATAGTTGCCAACTAAAAACATATACGTAATTTCAAACTCAACTGCCAGCTATAAATGTACATGTTCAAAGAATGTCCTTAAAAATAGGCTCAATGAATCTTTAATCGTCTCATTTACTTTAAGAATATAAAAAGGTTAAAACAAATGTTGGGAGGAAAATTCTTTAGAGAAATGTATTTCTGTGCTATGAACCTCAATCCTTTCTCCCCTCCCTATCAGGGAAGAAAGACTTAATCAACTTCATCTCAAGCTGAATGACAGATTATACAGGACCAGCTGGGAAGCATTAAATGAGTTTTCTGTCAGTGGGAAGACAAAATGGTGGTGTCTGACTCATAACCCAAGAAAGCTAAAGAGGCCCTCAGAAGCAAGATAAAATCTGCACTGGGATTAATTTGGACTCCCAGAGATTGAGTAGGAGAAGGAATAAATGAATGGTTCCCAAGGAATTCTGGGTAGAGAGGTCACTAGAGAGAGCACAGGCCTAGAAACATATAAGTTCTTGTCATGAGAAGTTTTGCCAATGCACAGGAAGACTGAGAGAAACAAAAGTCAGGAATTGGGAATGATCAGTGGACAAGAATGATAACTACTTTTGTCATGAGAGACTGAGTCAGAAAAGCCTAGCAGGAAAGCAACATGGGTGGACCTGGAGATTATCATACTAAGTGAAGTAAGTCAGAAAGAGAAAGACAAATATCATATGATATCATTTATCTGTGGAATCTAAAATATGACATAAAGGAACTTATCCATGAAACAGAAGCAGACTCACAGACATAGAGAACAGACTTATGGTTGCCAAGGAGGAGGGGGGTGGGGAGAGATGGATTGGGAGTTTTGGATTAGCAGATGCAAACTAATTTATATAGAATGGATACAAAACAGGGTCCTACTGTATAGCACAGGGAATTATATTTAATAATAAACCATAACGAAAAAGAATTTTTAAACATGAAAAAAAAAGATTCTATGAGAACGAGTAACGTTGGAACTTGCATAAATTAGACTCAGAGAAGAATTTCCTTGTAAATTTTTGTTTGAGCTGATGCTGAAATATGAATACAGTTTAACAAATTAAAGGGATCTGGAAAGAGAAGAGTAAACAGGAAGTGTGCATACAGGTTCTGGCTTAGTTAGGGTTCTCCCAGAAGTATTCCTGTGAATGTGTTTGTGCCATGCACAGAACACTGGTAGCGAATGGACGCCATTAATAAAACCTGTGTTACGGTAACTACCACAGCGAGAGCCCAAAGTTTAATCCTGCTGTGAAATTCTGTGAAATGGCATTAACACAGAACTCAGAATAATCCCACCAAGGAGCAAGAGCTGGCATAGTTATACATTGATCGACCAGAATCTGTGGATGATGGCTGCTCCTGGGGTTGTTCTAATTATTTTCAGACTTGCAAGATGCTAGAGTAGAGTAACCATCTTTAGTTCTGGAAAAAGCTCTCAGGAACAAAATTACATATACTGGAAGTTGAAATTCTGCTGAATATACTGAAATGTAAGTGAAAGACCCAAGGCAGGATGGGGACATGGCTCATTACTGGAGTGTAATTAGCCAGGCTAATAAAGTACTTTTTCATGTTATAAGAATAGGAAATTGTTACCTCATAAAAGCTTTGTATATATTTTTAAGAAAAATGTATACGTTAACTGGAACAATATCATAATCATACTACTATTTTTAATGCAAAAAAATTCAAGTTTACAGAGACTAGGGACAAAACAGACAATGACCTGGGCTTCCCTGGTGACACAGTGTTTGAGAGTCCACCTGCCGATGCAGGGGACATGGGTTTGTGCCCCAGTCCAGGAAGATCCCACATGCTGCGGAGCAGCTAGGCCTGTGAGCCATGGCTGCTGAGCCTGCGCATCCGGAGTCTGTGCTCCGCAACGGGAGAGGCCCCAACAGTGAGAGGCCCGCGTACCACAAAAAAAGA
Source organism: Phocoena sinus (assembly GCF_008692025.1). NCBI lineage: Eukaryota > Metazoa > Chordata > Mammalia > Artiodactyla > Phocoenidae > Phocoena > Phocoena sinus. The sequence continues at coordinate 59,899,276 of NC_045780.1, read as the reverse complement.
GAAAAAAAAAAAAAAAACAGACAATGACCAAAATAGGTCCGCACATTGCCAACTCTTGAAACAAAATGATAAAGAAAAAATAAAGGCAACCTATCAAAAATATTCATTAACAAAAATTTCAAAACAAGTCACTACTGTGTGAATACAGAGTGCAGCTATAAACACACTGACTTTTTCTAAAAGGACATAATGTTAAAAATTTGTATTTCATTGATTTCATCCTACATGGAAGGGAAAACCAAGTGACTATTTATAGATTATTTCAGTTTGTAGTATTTTTTACTAGACTTCTGTAAGAATTAAACAGCAGGAACTAATTAAATAATCCATCTGTCTTTTCCACAATGTCTGGTTTTAGTATGATATCTGAATAAACTGCAGAATGAAATTCCAATGTCTAATTTAATAATGAGCTATAGATTGATGCATAAAGGAAAAGAAATAAGATAAACTCGCACAATATGAAACGTGTTGTAGAAACTCAGCGGACAGTTGATTAAAAGCACAAAAGGGACTATTAGTCTACTAAAATAAATGGTGTATTCAAATCTGAGTAAGACATAATATATACTTAAAATATTTTGGACAATTATTGAGTATCTTCCTCTGCCCAAGGTACTGCACTAAACTTTAAATGCACAGCTCCAAAACCTAAAATTAATCCAACTACCAATGCATATATTTTTAAAAAGCACAGTTATTCTGGCAAGTTACTTAAAAAGCACTAAATGTTGGTTACTGATAAGTGTGCTAACCAAGACACCATATTGGTAAAAAATTTTTAAAATATTTAGATCAATAAACATGGAGAGGTGTGAAGAGCAGAGATTTTGTAGAAAATCAGCAGTTCCAACTTTAGTACAAGGATGGGGGCTTGTCTATGTCTATATAATTTAGAATTCATGCCTTTTTATTTTCAATGCTATATTGCTATGATGTCAAGTATTGTAATTTAGGTAAGTAAACAAAAATTGTAAAATGCAAATATCTGGACAAATTTTTAATGTGTTTTTATCACTTTTCTTCTCCTTAAAAGCTAGTATATATTTTTATTAAAATATCAGGAATTATGTCTTTTGTATTTATGGAGCACAATATATATCTGAATTAACTTATTATTTTGTCAATATCAATGCCAAATTCCTTTCTTTGTATATTTCTAAGCAGCATATGAGATGTGTTTACTGGAAAGGATGCTTAGAAATAACTTTTAAGTATTATTTAATAATGTATCCAACCATCATTGAGAGCATGTATCTTAAAAACAGAACAGATGAGTACAGAGAACTAATATATGGCCTTAATCATTATATTAGTCAGAGTTCATTCAGGGAAGGAGAGACACTAAATATTACAGGAAAAGGGGTTTCTTATAGGAATTAAATTGGACATAAATGTGGGAGCTAAGGAAGTGAAGATTCTGAAGGGTTAGTTAGAAGCTCAGTGAAAGACACATCAGTCAATCCTTTTGAAGTGCTGATATGAGCTTGTACGGAAACAGAACACAAGAACAACTATCTGTTAAAACTGGACCATGTCTTCCCCAGTGGGCAGATCATTTTTCCTGTTAGAAAATATGGGCAGAGGTACATGTCTGTAATGCTTCGTGGGCTTTGGCTAAGGTGTTCACGTGTCACAATAGGGAAAATAGTGACAAAGTGGTCAGGGGAACAGGTATTTGAGTAGACCTTCTTTAATTGTCAGAAATAATGAAGACACGTATGCCTTATCTGAATATATTCTAAAGAACAACATTTCTGAAGAGCGTTTATTTTAAAAATTTGCTTATCTGTTAAAATAAATGCTCTTCAGGGAGGTAAGTCATTTGTTAAAGTGTATATATCTATTTCCTGGAGAAATGACATAGAAAAATATATCATTTAAATTTGTGACCTAATATTCAATTTGGAAAATTATTCAATGACATCAGTAGAAGCAAAAATCCATTCAGTAGAAATACGGGAAACAAATATTTTCTATATAAATCCAAAACATACGAAATTTAACTGAATATTCTATACAAAGTCTTGGGGAAAAGCCCAGCCAATGAACCTTTTTAAAAAAATTCTTACATGTGATTCATTTGATTATTTACCTATTAGGACTTCTCAAAATTCTATATTCTCATAAATAATCTTCAGGATTTGACAGAAGAATCAGATCAAATATAGTAAAGATTCTCCTACGTTGGACAAATTTTCTATGTTACAGTGGATTTCCAAGGCCTTTCAAACCCTATTTTAATTCAGCATGTCTATATAATTTATAATCAAGAATAAAAATAAGTGTGACATACACACATTGATGTCAATTACAGAAAAAAAGTTAAAATAATATTTAGTAGAAATTTTCCTTCCTTAAAATTACTATATTGAAACACTGAAGGGAAAAGGCATACCATTTTAAGCAACTATTTTTATTAGCAACAAAATTAGCTGATGTTTATTTATGTATTTATTTTTATTTTAGTTTTATGCCCATGTTCTCTTTAAACTATGTTTGATTGCCTTTTAAAGAAGTCATTGACTTCAGACTAAGATTTGAAAAAGGTCAACCAACTCTTCATTTATTAGCTGGCAGGTTTCTTTTGTTTTTTCTATACTACAAGATAGGTTTATTTATCACTTCAAGTGATTAGATGTTGAACATTATTCCAGGAAGATAAAGATCAGTATTATTAATTTTTTTAAAAAGTACATCTGTTTAACGTTCTAGAAAAATAGACTTGAAAAGTCATTCTCTAAAGAATAATTTAGAAAAATCCAAATCCAAATTAAATCACAATAATTGATTTCAGCACAAATAATAGTTTAACTACATTTGAACTATCAAAAGTTGTGTTTTATCTCTATCTTTTTTGTCTATGGACTCAGAAAGTGATGTTTTTTCCTCCAGGATTCAAATTGACCTTGATTAAGTGTATAAACTGTTATTGTCTTTGGAAATGATGAAATGGTGAGTTGAGTATTTTAGTCACCAAATGAAAGACAATTTTGATTAGACATTACAAACTAGGCTGCTGAAATAAAGTAAAATACTACAATGAATAAAAGACCTAGTTAGGATATATAAAAAGGGAGAAATTTCTGGTTCAAACTCCTCCCATGGATACAAGAAAAATACACCTATGTATGAATCAACCTTAAGGGTCTTCTGGGACAAAATCAAGCAGAATAACATGTGTATTATAGGGATCCCAGAAGGAGAAGAGAGAGAGAAAGTACCAGAAAAATTATTTGAAGAAATATTGGCCGAAAACTTCCCTAATATTAACAGACATCCAGGTCCAGGAAGTCCAGAGAGTTCCAAATAAGATGAACTCAAAGAGAAAAACACTGAGACACATAAATAAAATGGTAAAACTTAAGGATAAAGAGAGACTCTTAAAAGCAGCAAAAGAAAAGCAACTTATTATGTACAAGGGAAACCCCATAAAGCTATCAGCAGATATTTCAGCAGACACTTTACAGGCTAGAAAAGAGTGGAATTATCATATTCAAAATGCTGAAAGGAAAAAACTGCCGATCAAGAATTTTATACTCGGAAAGATGATCATTCAGAATTGATAGAGATTAAGTTTTATAGATAAGTGAAACTAAAGGAAGTCATCACCAGTAAATCAGCCCTACAATAAATGTTAAAAGGACTTCTCTAGGCTAAAAGGGAAAGGCACTAATTAATAATAAGAAAATAAATGAAAGTAAAAATTTCATTAGAAAAGGTAAACAAATAATAAAGGTAATAAATCAATCACTTATAAAGCAAGTATAAAGGGTAAAAGACAAAAGCAATAAATTAAAAACTCAGTGATTATTCAAGGGATGCATTAAATAAAAATGTAAAATGTCATCAAAAATACAAAACATGGGGGGTAATAAAAATATAAAGCTTTGGAATATGTTCAAAATTAAGTTACTTTCAACTTAAAAGAGATTGTTATATACATAGGATGTATATGTGAACCTACAGTAACCACAAAGAAAAAACTTATAATAAATACACAAAAGACAAAGAGACAGGAATCTAAACCTAGCACTAAAGAAAACAATCAAAGATCCTTGTATATGCTGTCTATAAGAGACTCACTGCAAACCTAAAGACACTCACAGACTGAAAGTTAAGGGACAGAAAAAGCTATACCATGCAATTGAAAATGAAAGAAAGTTGAGGTAGCAATACTTATATCAGACAAAATCGACTTTATTTTTTTTTTTTTTTTTTTTTTTAAACATCTTTATTGGGGTATAATTGCTTTACAATGGTGTGTTAGTTTCTGCTTTACAACAAAGTGAATCAGCTATACATATACATATGTTCCCATATGTCTTCCCTCTTGCGTCTCCCTCCCTCCCACTCTCCCCATCCCACCCTTCCAGGCTGTCACAAAGCACCGAGCTAATATCCCTGTGCCTTGCGGCTGCTTCCCCCCAGCTATCTACCTTACTACGTTTGTTAGTGTGTATATGTCCATGACTCTCTCTCGCCCTGTCAAAACTCACCCTTCCCCCTCCCCATATCCTTAAGTCCGTTCTCCAGTAGGTCTGCGTCTTTATTCCTATCTTACCCCTAGGTTCTTCATGACATTTTTTTCCCTTAAATTCCATATATATGTGTTAGCATACGGTATTTGTCTTTGTCTTTCTGACTTACTTCACTCTGTATGACAGATTCTAGGTCTATCCATCTCACAAAATCGACTTTAAATCAAAGATTATAACAAAAGAAAAAGAAGGGCATTACATAATGATAAAGGGGTCAATCCAACAAAGGGATATAATACTTTTAAACATTTATGCACTTATCATATGAATACCTAAATATATAAAGCAAATATTAAGAGAAATAAAGAAGAAATAGATAGCAATAAAATAAGAGTATGGAATAGTAATACCCCACTTACATCAGTGGAGACATCAACAGGACAGAAATGTAATAAGGAAACAATGATCTTAAATGATACATCAGACCAGTGGACTTGATAGATATATTCAGAACATTCTACCCAAAGGCAGCACAATACACATTCTTTTCAAATGCATATGGAATATTCTTCAGGATAGAACACGTGCTAGATCACAAGTTTCAATAATTTAAAAAGACTGAAATCATATCAAGCATCTTTTTTGACCACAATGATATGAAACTAGAAATCAATTTAAAGAATAAAAGTGGAAGAAAGACAAACACATGGAGTAAACAACATGCTACTAAACAATCAATGGGTCAAAAAATAAATCAAAGAGGAAACCAAATGAGACAAATGAAAAAGGAAACACAGCTTTCCAAAATCTATGGGTTGCAGCAAAGCAATTCTAAGAAGGAAGTTCATAGTGATACAGGTTGACCTCAAGAAACAAGAAAAATTTCAAATAAACAGTCTGACTATATAATAAAGGAATGACAAAAAAAGAACAAAGCCCAAAGCTAGTAGAAAGAAGGAGTTAATAATGATCACAGAGAACATAAATGAAATAAACGCACACACAGACAAAAAGCAGAAAAAAATCAATGAAGATAAAAGCTGGTTCTTTGAAAAGACAAACAAAATTCACAAACCTTTAGTCAGACTCATCAAGAAAAAAAAAAGATTGGGCCTCCCAAAATAAGAAATGAAAAATAAGTTACAACCAACACCACAGAAGTACAAAAGATCATAAGAAATTACTGTAACAATTATATACAAACAAATTGGACAACCTAAAAGAAATGGATAAATTTCTAGAAATATTCAATCCCAAGACTGAATCAGGAATACATACAGAATATTCAATAATTACCATTATTGAAACTGAGTCAGTTATTTAAAAAAGAAAAGCTCCCAACAAACAAGAGTCCAGGATGAGACAGCTCTGTAGGTAAATTTTACCAAACATTTAAGGAAGAATGAATACACACAGTTAACTATATATAGAACACACAGTTAACACACAGTTAACTATATATAGAAAACCCTAAAGACTCCACCAAAAAATTTAGAACTACCAAATGAATTCAGTAAAGTTGCAGGGTACAAAATTAACATACAAAATATGTTGCATTACTATACACCTATAATGAACTATCAGAAACAGAAATGAAGATAATAATCCCATTTACGATTGCTTCAAATGAATAAAATACCTAGAAATAATTTAACCAAGGAGGTGAAATAACTGTACTCTGATAATTATAAGACCTTGATGAAAGAAATCAAAGATGATACAAATAAATGGAAAAATATACTGTACTCATGCATTGGAAGAATCAGTATTGTGAAAATATCCATACTATTCAAAGCAAGGTACAGATTCAATTCAATACCTATCGTTAAAGCTGTCTTTTTTCATGGAACTAGGACAAATAATCCTAAAATTTGTACAGAAATACAAAACACCCCAGATAGCTAAAGCAATACTGAGAAGGAGCAAAGCTACAGGTATCAAGCCCCCTGATTTCAAACAATTCTACAATGCTATTATAACCAAAACGGTATAGTATAGCACAAAACAAGACACACGAATTAAGGGAACAGAATAGAGAGCCCAGAAATAAACCCACACTTATATATTCAATTAATCTACAACAAAAGAGGCAAGAATATACAATGGATAAAAGACAGTCTCTTCAATAAATGGTGTGAGGAAAACTGGATAGACACAGGGAAAAGAATTAATCTGGACCACTTTCTTACACCATATACACAAATAAACTCAAAATGGACTGAAGACTTAAATGTAAGACCTGAAACCTAAAACTCCTAGAAGAAAATATAGGCAGTACACTTTTTTAACATTGTTCACAGCAGTGTTTTCTTTTTTGGATCTGTCTCCTCAGGCAAGACAACAAAATAAACAAATGGGACTACATCAAACTAAAAACCTTCTGCACAGCTAAGGAAACCATCAAGAAAACAAAAAGGTAACCTACTGAATATGAGAATATATTTGCAAATGATATATCCAATAAGGGGTTAATATCCAAAATATATAAAGAACATATATAACTCAATATAAAAAACCAATTAAAATGGGCAGAGGACCTGAATAGGGTTTTTTAAAAAGAAGACATAGAGACTGGCAACAGGCACGTGAAAAGATGCTCAACTTCACAATTCATCAGGGAACTGCAAATCAAAACCACAGTGAGATACCCCCTCACACCTGTCAAAATAGTCATTATCAAAAAGACTGGAAATAACACGTGTTGTGAAGGATGTGGACAAAAGGGAGCACTTGTGCATGGTTGGTGGGAATGTAAATTGGTACAGCCACTATGGAGAGTAGCATGGAGGGGCCTCAAACACTAAAAACAGAACTAACATATGATCCAACAACTCCACTTCTGGGTATTTATCCAAAGAAAATGAAAACACTAATTCAAAATGATATATGTACCCCTATGTTCATTGTGGTACTATTTATTAGCCAAGACATGGAAGCAATCAAAATGTCCATTGATAGATGAATGGATAAAGAAGATGTCTCACACACACACACACACACACACGCACACACACACACTAGAATATTACTTAGCCATAAAAAAATGACATTTTGCCATTTATGACAACATGGATAGATGTAGATGATATGCTAAGAGAAATAAGTCAGAAAGAGAAAAGCAACTATTATAATTTCACTTATACATGGAATCTAAAAAAAAAACCATGAACAGACAAAGAAAACAGAAAGAGTCATAGATACAGAGAACAAACTGATGGTTGCCAGAAGGGAACAGTTTTAGGGAGCAGGCAAGATAGGTGAAGGGGTTAAGGGCTACAAACTTACAGGGACAATGTAATTACAATAATATTGTAATAATATAAAATTCTCTCCGAAAGGTAGGGCATGCATCTAGAATATTACCACTGCTTATTTTTGGACAGTGAGCATATGACGCTTTTTATGCAATTCCTCCAAAATAATTTCACATTATTTTTCCAAATATTTTCTCTAATAATTTCAAAAGAATGTACTTAGTGTTATGAAGACCTACTGTGTATAAAAACACACCTTTGTGATCTTCATAAATGACATTTTCTCCCATTTTGTCCAGCCAACTTTTACACTGACATGAAATCTTATAAATTTAAAATCTAAAGTGCCACTTTGCTCTTGGTGGATGTGAAGAAATCCCCCCTAATGATGCAAAGATTCCAGGCTGAATGGGGATTCTCTTTTCATTTGCCTCTATTAGCGTTGCATTTATTGTCTCCTGCTGACTCTGTGGCATAATGCTGATATTTCCTTCAGGCTTTCATTTTAATATGAGCCAAATGGGGGCAATTGTGCTTTGCAGTGACTAATGAACCTCTGAAATACAGCAATAAGACTATGAGTTCCCAAAACGTGTGCTGTGCTCTTACTTTTGGGATATAAACAATCATCACCATTTCCTTGTTCAGAAGGGCTAGTGCAACATAAATAATCATGCTTCTAGGCACAGCGCTCCATTGAGCGCAAGCTAAATATATGAAAAGTCATATGCATATTTATCTTTTAGATCTAGTCAAATTTGTATTGGGAAAAATATGTAGATTGATATGTAAGAATAATGTTTAAACATTGTTTTTAGCTTTTATTTGTTTTGATTTTGCACAATAAAACTGTCAAAAATATTACTTTATGTACTCACTGTCTAAAATTTTGTTTGCTCCGACAATAGAGCAAGATAAATGATATTGCTAGAAGCTAGTTTACTTAACTTTGCATTTGACATAGAAAAGTAGCATGTGAGCTCTGTGGATTGAAATCTGAAGAAGAACGGAAACATTGCACTAAATCATTTCTGCGAAATACAGCCGAAGAAACCTCTGTTATTAACTCCCATTAGCAATACTGAAATTTACACATGAAATTAGCCATGCATTTATTCATTTGCTGAAAAATGAGAAAATAACTCTATAGAGCAAACACTAGGTCCACAATAGGGACATTGAAAATTTAGTCAAACTAGTAAGTGAAAACAATGAGCCAAAGTAATGATCTTTATTCAAACCGTGTGAAATGAGCTACACCACAGATTTACTACATATGAACCATTCGATTTCAAAATCTCAAATATTGTGGCAAAAAGGTAACTTTTTACTTATTGATATATTAGCATATTCTAATCACACGGGAAATAATATTAAACTTTAGCCGAAAACAAGGTAGTATTTTTCGTGCTAGCTTTCTAAGCAATTTTAATCAAGGGATTTAAAATTTCCATTCAATTCACTTTAGCTGCCTCTTAGGACATCAGAGCCTTAAATGGCAACCTACCAAACTGAAAACTGCCAAATAGAGGGAGTTTCATAGGGCAGAGTACTCTAGAGAGCGACTTGTTATATTAGAAATGCCATCCTTAGAATTCAACAAACCACAGTGTCTCCCTCTCTCTTTCTCTGTCTCTTTCAGGTTATTTTTCTTCTTTTATTCATTTTATAGTAAAGTGCTATTTACATTTAGGAAAATTTACCCTTTTTAGTATGCAGTTCTGTGAGATTTTACAAATGTACAGAGTCAAATGACAACTGCCACAAGCAGGATGTAAATCTGTTTAAAACACATTTGTAATTTATGTACAATAGAATATTATACCACTCATGTATATGATAAGAACCTTCCAACAGTATACTTCCAATTCCTCCTATATATAATTTGAGATGTCACTGTGATGTATTTTACTATACATATGTTATGAACTGCATTATATATTAATACTCCTTTTATTTTAGAAACAATTATTTTTACAATGACCAAAAATAAGAAAAATAGTTTTTATCTTCACCTTTATTTTTTACTATTTCTAAGACGCTTCATTTCTTTGTGTAGATCCAAATGTTTTTCTGCCTGAAGAAATTCTTTAACATTATAGCATAGATGTGCTGCTAATACATTCCGATTTTTTGTCTGAAGTTTTCTATTTTGCTTTTAAATTTGAAAGATATCTTTGGTGGGTAAGGATTCTAACTTGATACATTTTTTCTTTCAATACATTAACAATATCACTCTAATTATTTTTCTAGTCAGCATAATTTCTGACAGAAAGTCAATAGTTCTTATCTTTATCCTGTTTATGTGATGTGCCTTTTTTCCACAGGTGCCCTCAAAAATTACTCTTTAATTTTAATTTCCATAAGTATGCAAATATGTTTAATTTTAGGGTGTGTGTGTGTACTATAGATCCTACTTGGAATTTTAAGTATGTGTTTCTTACAGATATCACATATATGTAATCGTTTTTTTGGAAAAATAATCTCTGCTGTTACCTCTTCAACTATTCTTCTACTGTATCCTCTTTTTCTTCACTTTTTAGGATTCTAAGTGTATATATGCATAGAGTTTGATACTGTCTCACAACATTTTTTAAACATTCTTTTACTCTCTCTTTTTTCATTTTGAGTACTTTTCTTTGGATTAAATTCATGGTCACTAATTCTTGCCTCATCTGTGTCACATCTAATGATGAGCTTGACAGTTTTCTCCTAGCATTTTCATTCATTTCTTTCTTCTAAGTTTTCTTACTCTGTTAAAATTCTTTACCTGGCACTTTTCCATTCTATTCTTCAACAGAGTCATCAGAATCATTTCAATGTCTATGTCCAATACTTCTAAAATCTAAATAGTCTCTGATTTTTGTTCTGTTGACTACTTTGTCTCATGACTTATCTTGCATTTTAAATATGTCTCCTAAATTTTTATTGTATAACATATATCTCATGTACAACAGGAGAAACTGGGTAATAGTATTTTACAAGCAATGGACTCATGTCATCTCAATTCATGTGGGAAATTGAGTTAATATTCGAGATAGAGCTAAATTTGGATTTCAATTGCTGTTACTGTTGCAAAGGTTGCTTTCAGTGTACTGCAGGTTTCAAATTCATGTGATGCTGCCTTGTACATCTGATGAGTTTGCCAGAGGACTTTTTTCAATGTTTGAGCCCATTCTAAGCTTTCTGTTATCTCACTGGGGTTTGCTGTCTATACTCTAGAATACCAGATAAGGACTATACAAGAAAGGAAAATTATAATTCAAACCAATACCTGAAAGTAGGTGAAAACAATCCTTCAGGCAATATTGCCAAATTGAATACAACTATTAAAAATATAATATGTAATAACAGAATTGATCTTATTCTGTGCATACAAGTTTGGTTTACTACTGGTAAATCTATTATGGAACTACAGTGTATTAAAAGATTAAACTGAAATACCATTTAATCTTTTCATTAGAAGCAGAAAGTACATACTCTAAAGTGCAATGCTGATTAATCATAAAAGCTCTTAATAAACCAAGAGTAGCAGAAAACTTCTCTACACTGAATTATGGATACCTACTTCAAAATCTAGTGTAATTATCATATTTAATGTTGAAATGTCAGAAGCATTTTTAAAATCAAGAGCACTAGAATATACCAACTCTCTCCCATTTAATTTTTATTGAATGGTGATTCTAGACAACGCAGTACGACAGTGAAATGTATAAACATCTAAGAATTGGAAAGAAAGAATAAAAAATGTCATATTTCATTGATGACACAATTATCTTCATAGAATACCCCAAATAATCTGGTGCTAGGACAATTAATTTTCTATTGTATTTTTTCTCCTGTCACTCAGAAAAATAAATTCAGGGAAACTACTAGAAGTTTAGGTATAAAAAATAAAGACAAAACATTAGGAAGGTCACAGAACATATTTATCATTTTAGAGGAGGGAGGGATATTTTAAGCAAAATTAAAGATGCTTGATAAAAAATGTATATAAATAAAATTGCATGAAATAACATACTTCAAAAAACTTGAAGCAAATATGTTCAGTGAATTTAGCCAAAAATAATATTGTAACAGATAATTGCTGATAGTTTAATTAAAAAACCCTAAATAATGGAATTGCAGGTATTTTGTTACAGAAGAAACTTAAATGGACATAAAAATCTTTGGTCTACTTCATAAGTAATAGAAAAAATACAAGTTGAAAACCACGAGATGCCATTTTAAGCTACCTGTTATGAAATATTCATTATTTTGACTTTGATATTTCCTAGTAGTAAATTTCAGGCTACCCTTTTTGGAGAAACAAAACAAACAATAAAAACAAACTTGAGTCTGTGTTTATCTCTTTGCATTCTAACAGATGACACATGATTTTTATTTGTCCTTTTTCAGTTGATTTTACTTTTATCACTTGATTAATGTAGTGTCTACTAGGTTTGACTCTGTGAAGTTACTACTTCGCTCCATTGTTATTAATAAGTAATTTATGGGTATATATTTCTGAGAGTATATAAATGTCTTATATCTTAACAAAATTTCACCCATTGAGTATTTTTTTCATGAAATAATTATTACAAAGATGGTTTTCAAATAATGACTTCTCAACTCCATCATTCTTCTACATGTATTTTTTTTATTATATTGTATTGAAGAGCTTTTTCTTCTTCCCTGCTTATTTATTTATGTATTCATGTTTATCAGTTTAGGCTCATGGATTATTTTATTCTATGGATTATGATCTTTTAATTGTATCTATTTTAATTTAATGTCACTTCAATCTATCTCCTTTATCACTTGACAGTTCCTCATCTTTTTTCCAACACATTCTTACTTTCTGATACAATAAGATATTCTAGGCTCATGTTGTACTTTTCTTGTCCAAACCTGGAATCAACATTTTTTGCAAGGAATCCTGGTCTTTTATGGGAGGATTGTAAATAGAATTTAGGATCTGAGTCTTAGGTATGTTTTATTATTACTGGGTGGCACTGCTGCTAAGCTCTTCAGAGAACAAAGCTAGGAAATAGATATATGTTTACTTACATACCTTTGACACCCATCCACCTACCCCTCCACACACATGTCTGTTTGTCTGCCTATCTACCTATCATCTATCTATCTATCATCTATCCCTCTGTACAAACACTGTGAGTTCATACTGATAGATACAATTCAAATCCAAAGCCACATGTGTTCTTCTAATCTTCTTCCCTTTCATATTTGTAGCTTTCTTTTACAACAGTAAGTAACCTGGCTCTGATTATTCTCAATATATTTACTTGTTTGATGTTTCAGTCTCTTTGCCTAAAGTTTTCTAGTTATCCTTCTACTGGATGAAGATTTTCCTCTCAAGAAATGCTTAAGGATAGTCTTCTTTGAGTCTTTTTATATTTAAAACTGTTTTCTGTTCCCTAGATAATTGGTGCACGATTTCAAGAGGACACCTAATCCTTTGTTTACACATCCTTTCCTTAGGTGCCTTGAACATTCTGATCCATTCATCCATACACTTCACTTTGTATGTTGTGTTTAGGAAGGCTTCTTATCCTGGTGTAATTCTCTTTTCCGTGTAAATTATTTGAACTTTATTTTTTGGTGGGGGAGGGAGATGGAGGGCTGGAAACCCTGAGGATTATTCATCATTAAAGTCATCCTTTATTTCTTTATTATTAAAATTGAATAGTTTTAATAGCAATTGTCTGAGTCTCTTGTTGCAGGTAAATTGTCCTACGTACTTGTAACCCCTATCAAGTCTTCCTTTATTTCCAGAAATTTTTTTAGATTATAGATGTAAACATTGTTCTTTGTCATTGTTTAATTTTTGTACTATAAGAATTTCATCTATAATTGTTTTTCTCTTTGCCTCTCTTTCATTTCAACCAATTTGACACTTTTTACTCTTTTATTTTATATTTGCTTTCTTATTCTTTTTAATTCAATGCAATTCATTAAACTTTCATTGGAACTTATTCTTCACTGACCACCTTGTAACTTTCATTTCAGACACAGCTAACTTTGGTATTTTTCTTCCTGATTTCAATATTTCATTTTCCTGCTCTTTTGTCCATTTCTTTAATCATTTTGAATTTAGGATTCATGGTGATTTTTTAATACTTGTTCAAGGACATTTACTTCATTTTGGAGTATTTAATTTCCTTCTGATAAGTGTAGTGTTATTTGGGGAGGAGGCTTTCATTGACCTAAATATTTCTTTCCCTTTTTCTCTGTATAGTGCATAGGACTAGAATAAGAGTCAGCAAACTACAATCAATGGGCCAAATTAGGCCTGGCACCAGTGTGGTTAATAAAGTTATTGGAATAAAGTCACATCTATTATTTATGTCTTTTCTGTGGCTGGCTTCATACTATAACAGCAGTATTGAGTAGATGTGACATAAACTATATGCCCCACAAAGCTGAAAATATTATCTAGTCATTTAAAGAAAATGTTTGCCAACTTCTGGTATAGCTGTAAACCCCTACATTTAAGAGTTGGTACTTTGGGGTAGTTTATAAGATTCTTAGTTCAAGAGTGCCCTCTTCTGTCAGTGTAAGTGCATGCAGCTCTTTTAATGGATGGTGTTTCCAATTTAGAAAGCTGCTATATTTGCCTTTTGGCTACATTTTTGTTGATTTCTAATAGCAGTTCTCTAAATGAATAAAATAAGCATGCCTTTATTTCTCATTTATCTATAGATATTGTTTATTAAGTCACCTCCAAAAGAGGAAATTAATACACTCAGTTATGCTTTCATGTCTCCATATCAACTAAATATGTATATTTTTATTTGTAAAAGCTAATAAATATTATACTAAGGCTTTTCCTGTAATTTTCTTTCTTAGCTTTAGTTTTACATTAGATTTATCCAGAGCTTGCCACAGACATCTCACTTATTATTTCTTCACTTATTGGTTGCCTGGATTTTGTCAGTAAGTTGTGTTTTTCCTCTCCAACCTAAGTTCATGGGCATTAGATTCCTTGAGTCCTTGTATAATTAAGATTTTCTCTCTTGCCTTTACAGTTTTAAGACTATTGAGCTGAGAATAGCCCTCTTAGATACACTATTTTTCTTTCAATATATTGTCCCATCTGGCTTTGAAAATTGTTATAGAGAGAATTTAGAATCCAGACTGAATTTCCCCTATTTTAAGTGAGCTTCTTTTCTTTGTGTTTACCTATAGATTCTATTCTTTATCCTTGAAATTCAATGATTTAAGCCAGGTTAGGTTGTTTTTCTAAATCAGTGTGCACGTCTATACTCTCAATGTATGAATTCATTTGTTAATTCATCTCAAGAAAACATTCCTTCATATATTGGAATCTTTGCTTTTCCATTAGTGGAGCTCTCTACTTTAGAAACCTCAACTCTCGAAATGTTTTATATTCTACGTCTGTTCTTCATATGCATTACATTATCTATTTAATAGCTCTAACCTTTCTTCTCCTTTTTCTTCTGGACTCACTATAATTTTCTTAGCTTTTTCCCCAATCTCAATGATTTAATCATCGCCATGTCTATTTTGTTTGTAATTTATGTATTATGCATTAGTTGTTTAATCCTGCTTCCTCAATCTTTGACTTTTTTAACTCTTCCAAGTTCATTTTTGCCTCATCAGACTTCTTTTTTACAATCTTATCTCAGAATTTTATATTATAATGCAAAGTATGAGGTGAATTTTAGTATATTTCCCTAGCTATTCTTTCTTCTAAAATTGATTTTCCACCAATCCCTCATATGCTACATACTCTGCTTTTATTACCCCCCTATATTATGTTAGCATGGGCTACTTTACATTTAACTTCATATTTCTCTATGGAGCTTTCTGTGACATTCCATTGGGCATGATATGGCAGAGGTGAATTTTCCTTGACCCTGCTACATGTGTTTTAAATGTGTGTATGTGTACATTCAGAGAGGACTATTCAGAAATGTATTACAACTTTAAAGATTAATATTTAATTAATTAAATTACAAGTAAAATTATATTCAGTAAGCTTTTATTTATTTATTTATTTATTTATTTTTGCGGTACGTGGGCCTCTCACTGTTGTGGCCTCTCCTGTTGCGGAGCACAGGCTCCGGACGCACAGGCTCAGCGGCCATGGCTCACGGGCCCAGCCGCTCCGCAGCATGTGGGATCTTCCCGGACCGGGGCACGAACCCGTGTCCCCCGCATCGGCAGGTGGACTCTCAACCACTGTGCCACCAGGGAAGCCCAAATGTAATTCTTAATACTTGCTTGACTATATATTGTAACCTGAATTTAAAAGTTTACTGAATAGGGGGCTTCCCTAACATATACAGTGTTAACATACTAAATTCTTTTTTTCATTTCCTTACCATATTTCAATTAACATAGAAATAAAACATTCCTAAGTAGCCAAATAACATAAGTTCAACAAATTAAACACACATTATACACCGTTAGTTGTTTTATATTTCCATATTTTGTAGAAATTAGATTTCAGCTATTATCATAAAGTTGCTTTAATTGAGTGTATATTTAAAATCAAAGTGACAATTCTTACACACACTCCAAGTAAAATATTAAATACATCTTAGAATACCAAAATGTGTATATTCCCTAATATAAATTTTTAAAATTTAGTATCTCAAATATACATATGTATGTATATATTTCTAAATAACTCAGGAATTATTTTTGCTTGCAATATTGGTCGACTATAAATTTCATATAGAATATGTAGCCATTATACTGATAGATTCCTTTTGATGATACTCATAAACTGTGCTAAATTAAATTTACAGTTTTAAGGTTTTCCAAGTTTCCCTTAATGATAAAATCTTGCAAAATTATAGTAGAATATCACAACCAGGATATTGTCATTGAGAAAGTCAAGATAGGAAATAATTTTTCAAAAAGAAGAGAAATTACAAGAAGAGAAAGATACAGACTTTTTCCATCAACACAGGATCCTTCATGTTATACTTTTCTAGCTACACTTATTTCTCTCCTACACCTACCTCTTCCCTAATCCCTGACAACTACAAATCTGTTCTACATTTCTCTAATTTTGTCACTTCAAAAATATTATATAAATGGAATCATACAGTATGCAACTGCATAATTTTGAGGAATGGCTTTTTTTCACTCAGCATAATTCTCTGGAGAGTCACAAAGATTTTTGTGTGTAACAGTGGTTAATTCCCTTTTATTGCTGAAATGACCTACTATAGCTTGTTTTACATCTCTGGTTTTTCCAATTTTGGGTTACTGTTAATAAAGCTACTACAAATATTCAATTACAGGTTTTCACTTCTCTTTGGTAGTGCCCAGAACTGTACTTGTTGGGTGATGTAATAGTTGCATGTTTAGTTTTTAAGAAACAGCCAGCCCGTTTTTCAGAGCACCTATACCATTTTAGATTCCAGCCAAACATGTATGTGATAAGGTCTTTCTCCATCATAACCTGCATTTACTGATGTCCTTATTTAAGTGCACACGGATCACCCATGTGGTTTTTTTTTTTTTTTTTTTTTTTTTTTTTTTTCGGTACGTGGGCCTCTCACTGCTGTGGCCTCTCCCGTTGCGGAGCACAGGCTCCGGACGCACAGGCCCAGCAGCCATGGCTCACGGGCCCAGCCGCTCCGCGGCATGTGGGATCCTCCCGGACCGGGGCACGAACCCGTGTCCCCTGCATCGGCAGGCGGACTCTCAACCACTGCGCCACCAGGGAAGCCCACCCATGTGGTTTTAATTTACATTTTACTAATATGATGTTTAATATATTCTTCTTGTGTTTCCTATCTGTGTACCCTTTCTGGTGAAATGTTAAATAACGTCTTTTACCCATTTTCTAATTTGTTTTTACTGTTAAGTTTAGAGAGTTCTTTAAATATTCTAGATACTAGTCTTTTGTTGGATATGCAGTCTGCAAATATTTTCTTCCAGTCAGTAGTTATTGAATCTGCTGAGAGGGTCTTTTGCAGGACAAAAGACTTAAATTTTAATGAAGTCAAATTTATCATTTTTGTCCTTTTACGATCAGGCTTTGGTTGTCAAGTATAAGAATCTTCCCTATTCCTAGCCTAGATTATAAATTTTTTCTCATATTTTCTTTTCTTCTTTTAGTTATACATTTTTATATAAGCTCAAGATCCAAAACTTTTGAGTTAATTTTTTTATAAGAAAGGAAACTTAATTCAAGATTACTTTTCTTCCCACCCATGGATGCCCAATTGCTCCAGCACCATTTGTTAAAAATGTTATCTTTTCTGCATTCAATTTCTTTTGCTTATTTGTCAAAACTCATTGGGCACAATTGCCAGGGTTTATTTTTCGTACTCTATACTGTTTCATTTATCTTTGTTTCCAACCTTCCTCAAAACAACCTGGACAAGGTCTTAATTACCATCACTCTATATTGAGTCTTGAAATTGGGTAGATTGATTTCTCCCACCTTATGCTTCTTTAGAAAAATTGTTTTAGCTATTCCAGTTCTTTTGTTATTCCACATACACTTTAAAGTAACCATGTTTGTATCTAAAAATATCTTGCTGGCATTTTGATAGGAATTATGGCATATATATAACTATATATCTGTATTTCTCAATATGGAAAGAAATGATAGCTTTACTATACTGAGAATTCTCATTTATTCCCTCTCTCCCAGGCTCACAATTTCCCTTATTAACACCTTACATTAGTGTGATACACTTGTTACAACTGATAAATATGGATACATTATTATTATTATCATTATTATTTATTTATTTTTTGCGGTACGCGGGCCTCTCACTATTGTGGCCTCTCCTGTTGCGGAGCACAGGCTCCGGACGCGCAGGCTCAGCGGCCACGGCTCAGGGCCCCAGCCGCTCCGTGGCATGTGGGATCTTACCGGACCGGGGCACGAACCCGTGTCCCCTGCATCGGCAGGCGGACTCTCAACCACTGCGCCACCAGGGAAGCCCGGATATATTATTTTTAATGAAAGTCTATAATTTACATTAGGTATCATTTTTGTGTCTTATAGTTTTACTGATTTTGATAACTGCATATCATGTATCCTCTATTACTGTATAAAACAGAGTAGTTTAACCACTCTAAAAATCCCCTGTGTTGCACCTATTCATTGCTACCAGTAGTGAACAAGTTCCTGTTGCCTGACATCCTCATCAGCATTATATATTGTAAGTGTTTAAGATCTTAACCATGAGAATATATTGTTTAATTGTTGGGCAAAACTTATTTTATCACTACTCTTTCAGAAAATATAGCATAGATGTGAAAATCAAGTTTGTTTCATAATGTTATTAACTTCACCTATCAAAGACCTATTCTGTTGTGGAACTTAAAAATGCACTATAGGATTAGAAAGTACAAAAAAAAATGAACTTAACCCTAAAATAACTGAGAAAGATGTTTTAACAAATCATTTAAATGTTCCTTGTATATCTACTGGTAGAATGTTTTTGGACATGATTATTGAGAAAATCTCAAAATGTTTGATGCAAAAGAAGTATATTTTAAGTTTTTCAGGGAGGCAAAGATTGTCTCCCAGAGAGTAGACATTAAAAGTAGAGGAGTTCCTATCATCACAACCTGGATAATATTACCCACCAATGAAAGATTATGTGAGGAGTGGGCAGGTACATAGGAACTGAGGAATGTGAGAGAAACATGGGACCACAACAAGAGGATCTAACTAAGGAAGATTCCAGTTAGAGAGGAAGCTCAATTTAGAAAGCTACATCTGTGACTCATACGTTTCTTTTATTAACCTTAATGCCTACCATATTGCTTGATAGAGTGATAATGATGATTGGTGTAACACTGTAAATTAACGGAGTCAGCAAGTGAGGCCAAAAAAAAAAGAACTGTTAGAGAGAGGATCAGTTGTCTCTAAGTAATTTTGGAATTGAATTAATAGATAAATAACAAGTGGAATGACAATTTTGAGATCAGGTTTCCTGTTAACATAATATTCTAGATTTCCAAACAGGGGTTTCTATTCTTGACATCAGCAGATCCCAAAAGATAAATCATCAATGCTAACTTGTTTGAGAAAAACAAAAGTTGGGAATTTGGCACTCCAGAAACAAGGACAAAGTGTCATTAGTTTCATTAGTCTTATAAGTTTCTTTTTCTTTTCTTTTTTTTTTTTTGCAGTACACGGGCCTCTCGCTGCTGTGGCCTCTCCCATTGTGGAGCACAGGCTCCGGACGCGCAGGCTCAGTGGCCATGGCTCACGGGCCCAGCCTCTCCGCGGCATGTGGGATCTTCCCGGACCGGGCACAAACCCGCGTCCCCTGCATTGGCAGGCGGACTCTCAACCACTGCGCCACCAGGGAAGCCCTATAAGTTTCTATTTTTAATGAATGTGGTAATAAACATTGGCATGTGGAAATAAAATAAATGACCTTTATTGAATTGTGAAGTCTAGGAAGACACATATTTTTGTACTTGAACATTTCAAATTTGAAATTTAATTTTAACTCTATGTGGATTTCTAATTATTTGATAAGTAGTAAACCTGGACATCACATAGGACAAAAACTAGCCTGGTTAAAGCTTTATTTTGTACTATTTGTAAAATGCAAGACGTGGACTATTACCTTTTTTCCTCCAGTTTACTTATCTAAATATGTGGAGATATCAGATAACTGATTTTCTAAATGATTTCCATGGAATACCATATTCTTGCAAAAGTGCCTTAGGGGTTTTACTAAAAGGTACTGGCCATAGACATGAGGATTTGAGTCCAAATCCCTCTCCAAACAGAGATACTAAGTTTTAGTTTGTTTTAGTTTGCTTTATATATTACCTTTACACATAACAGCACATCTGAAGAAAGGTTAGGCCATTACTAATAGCTGTACACCACTGAACCTCACTGAGTAAGACAGGGCTAGCATGTTATGAGGATTAGCATGAAAGGAGGATCGAAGTCCTGGAGAGTACACTGATATATCAGTATAATATACATGGTAAACATATAAGCTAGACTACAAGTGGAGCACATCCCCCATGGTAATGGAATGTGACAGTGGAAAAATGTGTTTAGGTATGAGTATCTCATATTACAATAAACTTTCCTGGCAGACATGTTTTTAATAAAATTATCAGTTTAAAGAGAGCCAGCTTTAGGATTTAATGCTCTTATAGCCTTAATGACTTAAGACTGTTTCCAACACGAAAAGAAAATGCATTAGGAAAATTTGACTCTACATTTGTAATATGAAAAGTCTTTTCTATAAATGTGAACTCTCCAGTGGGAACTCAATAGTATGATGATTTGGCATACATGATGTGCAATTTGAAAACACAAGGCCTTTGATTCCTAACCTTTCAAATCTCTCTTAGAAATTCTACAGGTTTTTGAGTCTATTAGTGTCTCATTTTTTCTCCTGGATTTTTAAAATAATTTAGCTTCAGATGGCATAGAAAATAGAAGCATGAAAATTCAGACAGCAATGTTTTTTGATTATAATAAAAAAAATTCTGATTAGGAAAAAATACTTTGCAGTTAGTAGAACTAAGTTTGAATCTTGGGTTTACCATAAATACCTTATGAATTTTGTCAGATCTCTTAAAACCACTGAGATTCATGTAAGAATTGGAAAGACAATATTGTTCTCCCATAGCTTGCTGTGGACACTGGTATAAATGATATATATTGATCTTAATATTTTCCTCAGCTTGACTGAACTTTACACATGCTTCTTCCTGACTCTTAGCTGATGACCTCCCTCTCACGCTCTTACAGAATTGAGATAGCTTAACCATACAGGTTCCTCCTCCCTTTCCTTAGCATATTTACTTTAGAGAATGTGTGACTGAAAGTTCTTTCTCCGCCCCTTCGTGATGTAAATGTTTTTAAAAACCTCTGATAGTTTTATAACTCAGAACTGTCTTTCTCAAGGACTTGGGAGTCATCCATTTGAAAGATTATCAGCAAGTAACATAGCAGCTTTATTTCCCAGTCTTTGTGGGAGGGCAGGAGGTTAAAGTTCAGAGCGGCCCTTGCTCTGAATTGTAAAACAACTTTCTATAGTGAAGATAAGAGAAAGTTTACTTTTTCTTCGGTTAGGTCTAATTATGAGTCAGAGATGGCCTATGGTCCCTCACCCCATCCTAGCTTTTAAAATCTCTCTGGATTTTTTATCTCAGTGGAGTTGAGCTCAGACTGAGTTTTAGTATCTCTCCCCTATTGCAATAGCTTTGGATAAAGTCTTTCTTACCTGTTGAAATTTGCCCAGTGATGTTTTTGCTTTGACAATATCTACAACATTGCCTGTTCTCTTTCCTGTCTCTTTAAAAAACTCAATTTTCCTTGCCTGTGCAAGGAAGTATAAAGTTATAACACAAGTTCATTACATACATTGTTATAAAGATACAGACTTTGTAGAAGTTTGTCAGTATCCACTGTTATTACTTTGGAAATAAACCAATAAAAATCCAGAAATTCAAATCCATAAAACCATTGTTTAAGGAGGACATAGTTTTTGGTAACTAATATGAATTTTAAACTTTCATCATGAGAATATAACCCAAAAGGCAGAAATCTGAGATAATGGGTTGCCAAGAGTTGATATACATTTGATCTTTGTTTGAATACCTTATTTTCAATAGTTTATTACTTCTTGGAAGTCAATTTCCAAAGCATAACTTATTCATATCATTATCCTCCTCTTCCACATCATCATCATCTTCATGTAACAGAATATTCACTTATTTATTTATTTATTTTTTTACTTTTTTTTGCGGTACGCGGGCCTCTCTCACTGCTGTGGCCTCTCCCATTGTGGAACACAGGCCCCGGACACGCAGGCTCAGCGGCCATGGCTCACGGACCCAGCCGCTCCACGGCATGTGGGATCTTCCCGGAACAGGGCACAAACACGCGTCCCCTGCATCGGCAGGCGGACTCTCAACCACTGCGCCACCAGGGAAGCCCAGAATATTCACTTATTAGTGTAACAACTCTATTTTTAAAGTATATGCCTTATTCAGTCTGACTTAGGAAATGAATTACATCCGTGAACAGTATTTTGGCATGTGTGTGAAAAGCTTAATTGACAAGTTTACTGACATATAACAGGATAACATGAGTTGGTGTATATGGGTTGGCAGCCATCTGTAGTTCAATGTTTTTAAAAAGTTTTAAGAGTGAATGGGAAGAGATGAGGCTATACTGACCAGGATATTCACAGAGGAGCCTGCAAGTAAGAAGGTGCTGACAAAAGAAGTTCCAGTAGAAGAAAAGACAGACATAAAAGCAGACCTGAGGAACACATCAGGAATTTAACCAGAGAAGACAAAGGAACTGGAATCTAAGAATTTACACACAGGCAGGGAAAATTTGTATGTGGTAAAATCTAAGATTTTTGTTTTCCTGAATGAGTATGACCCAGCAAAAATCCCGTTTCATTCTGGCATCTGAAGGTACCTGTATTCCATTACTACCATGTAACCAAATGTATAAAGGCATAGTGTGTAAGTTTTCAGAAACACACACTAGGTATTTTTAAGAATGCCTCTTCAGAAGAGAGACCTATGTGAGTCATACCCCTCTTACACAATGGTAATCTAATGTAAAGGTAGAAGTAACATATTTTTCCAGACAAGCAAAACTTCTGAATATTACCATATAATTCAAACCTTCTTTGAAAGAACTGCTTATACTTTCAGAAAGTAGTCAGAAATATTCAAATGAATCTCAATTCAAAGACACTGAAAGTTTTCCACTGAATATTAATTACTTTTGTTTAGCTGGAAAGCACTGCTTCAATGAAGCATATACTGTCATTAAACATAAATCGATAGATTAAATAGGTTGAATTAAAATAATATCTTTTAAATTTGCAATATCTGTTTATTATATATCTTAAGCTGTACTTCATCATTCCTATCTAGTAATATCTCTCATTTTCCATCTTATTTTTTTAAATAGATCTTTATTGGAGTATAATTGCTTCACAATACTGTGTTAGTTTCTATTGTACAACAAAGTGAGTCAGCCATATGTATACATATATCTCCATATCTCCTCCCTCTTGAGCCTCCCTCCCACCCTCCATATCACACTCCTCTAGGTCATTGCAAAGCACCGAGCTGATCTCCCTGTGCTATGCGGCTGCTTCCCACTAGCTAACTATTTTACATTTGGTAGTGTGTATATGTCAGGGCTACTCTCACTTCGCCCCAGCTTCCCCCACCCCACCCCACGTCCTTAAGTCCATTCTCTATGTCTACGTCTTTATTCCTGCCCTGTCACTAGGTTCATCAGTACCATTTTTTTTTTAGATTCCACATATATGCGTTAGCATATGGTATTTGCTTTTCTCTTTCTGACTTACTTCACTGTGTATGACAGACTCTAGGTCCATCCGCCTCACTACAAATAACTCAATTTCATTTCTTTTTATGGCTGAGTAATATTCCATTGTATATATGTGCCACATCTTCTTATCCATTCATCTGTCAATGGACACTTAGGTTGCTTCCATGTCCTGGCTATTGTAAATAGTGCTGCAATTAACATTGTGGTACATGTCTCTCTCTTTTTTTTAAACATCTTTATTGGAGTATAATTGCCTCACAATGGTGTGTTAGTTTCCACTCCACAACAAAGTGAATTATGGTTTTCTCAGGGTATATGCCCAGTAGTGGGATTGCGGGTCATATGGTAGTTCTATTTTTAGTTTTTTAAGGAACCTTCATACTGTTCTCCATAGTGGCTGTATCAATTTACATTCCCACCAACAGTGAATCTTGAAAACAAAAATAAACCTTCTCCTGACTGAACTTCTCCCTCCATACACTGCCCCTTTGCTTTGCTCTTTACGAAGCAAAACTCCCTTTCAGAGTTTTAATTTTTACTCACTTTCCCACTCCTCTTGTTCTCTTATACATTTTTAAAATATTTTACCATCTATGGCAAAAAGTTTATCCAAATCCTTTGCTCATTTTTAATAGGGTTATTTGTTTTATCATTCAGTTTTAAGAGTTCCCATATCCTGGATACAAGTCCATTATCATGATTTGAAAATATATCCTATTCTGTAGTCTTTTATTCTTTTTTAAGCCCAGTTTAATGGAAGAATTTCCTTCTAACCGGCTCCTGCCAAAGTTACTGATTACCTTACACGTTGCTAAATCAGTGGTCAATTCTCAGTTTACTTTTGATGAAGTCCCCTAGATTCAGTCTCTCATTCTCTTCTCTAACTACACACATTTTCTTAATAATCTAGTCTGACCTAATGACTGTAACTGACATTTATATTTTTCTGTCTTTCAAGTTTTCATCTCTAACTGGCATTATTCTCTTATTTCCAGAGGGAAAAGGGAGAATCTCAGAGGAAGATTTAACTTTTGGAGGAACGGCTAAAGTTGTATCCCAGAGGAGGAGAGAGAGGGCCAGAAAGTTTATCTAAAGAAATAGTAGCTGAGAACTTCCCAAATCTGGGGAGAGAAATGGACATTCAGATTCACAAAGACCAAAATATCTCAAGTAAGATCAACCCAAAGAGTGTGTATCAAGATACATTATTATCAACTGGTCAAAATTCAAAGGCAAAGAGAATTCTGAAAGCAGTAAAAATGATTCATTACATAAACGGGAGACCCCACCAGACTTCCAGTGGATTTCTCAGCAGAAATATTGCAGGCCAGACGGTGGTAGGAATATATATTCAAAATACTGAAAGAAAGAAAAAAAAAACCTGCCGAAAAGAATATTATATCCAGCGACACTGTTTTTCAAAAATGCAGGAGAGAGAGATTTTCCCAGACCAAAAAAAAAAAAAAAAAAATGCTGAAGAAGCTCATTACTACTAGACCTCTCTACAAAAGTGTTAAAGGGTGCTGTTCAAGTGAAATAAAATGTTGTGAAAGAAAACCACAAAAGTATGTGAATGCATAAAACTCGCTGGTAAAGGTAAATATATAGACAGATACGGAATACTGGAATACTGCAATGGTGGTGTGTAAATCACTTCCAATTACTTCCTAACATCTCCATTTGACATCTGATTTTCATCAAAACTAGTATCTTAATATTTCTCCCAAAAGTAGCTTCCCTGACAACTTCCTTATCTCAGTTGATGATAACTCTGTCCCTTCAGTTGCTGAAGTCAAAAAAATACAGGGTGATTTCCATGTTTCTGTTTTACACCTTACATCTAATCTATAAGCAAATCTACAAGCCTTTATTTTCCATATATATTCAATTCAAGCACTTCAAACTCCTCTACCTCCTTAATCCTGATTACAGCCACCATCATTTCATAACTCGATTACTGAAACACACTTCTGCCCGGTTCCCCTAATTATAATCTTGCCTCCTTATTTTCTATTATGAACGTTGAATCAGATTTTATATATATATGTATGTGTGTATGTATGTATGTGTATATATATGCCAAAGGCTGTCACTCATTTAAAACTTCTTCGATGGCTTCCTATTTCATCCAGTATAAAAGCCAATTACCTCTCTTACTCATCCCCTTCTACTCTACACACTGAGACTACTCTATTCAGACACACTGGAATTTTACATTTTCTTGAGCACAGCAGTCACATGCTCACCATAAAGACTTTGTGCTGGCTGTTTCTCTTTCCAAATCTTTCTTTCACTAGATGCCTATTTCCCTTCTATAGTCAAGTCTTTTTTCTGATATCTCTTTCACTGGAGACAGCCCTATTTACAAATGCAATCACACTTCTTCTCACCCTCAAAACACTTCAATCCCCATTATACTGCAAGAATTTTTATCTTTTCTGTACGTCAAATGACTTTGTGATATATGTAATTTATTTTTGTTTACTGGTAATATATGCTTCTCTGCTCAGTTAGAATAACACAGGGCCAGGAAATTTTGGCTGTTTTGTGTACTGATGCATCCCAACACTTAAAACTGTCTGATACACAGCAGTCATTCAACAACAACAACAAATTTGTTAAATGAATACTCAGGTTCAAACTGGTTTATTTGTATATATGCTATGACACTTTAAGTTCTGGTTATTTTTACCCCTTGTTCTGAGCACTATGTAAAAATTCTTCTGTTTCAGATGAGAAGGACATAGGGTACTTAGAGAAAATTTTAAAAGAGAAAAAACCTGATTAAATACTTCAAAAATAGTACCCAATACACAAAATTAAAGTAACTAAAATTACTCATCAAGGATGTGGAATAATGACTTAAAATCAATATTTCAGCCTAGGAAGGAAATTAGAGAAGTATAAAATGATCTTTTACCTCCAAAGTTACATTCCTAGTTCTTTTCAATTGTAGTTATATTAGGTATGTATTCAGTACTTCTCAGTAATTTGTACTTATTTCAGTTTTGATACACTAACACAGAAACATAATTAAGCAAATTTAACCTGCACAAAAATTTATACTCATTTTTTAAAATGTCAACAGAATATTCTTTTGTTTTTCAAACTCTGTGACAGCTAGCCTCACCTGTGCTACTACAATTACCACTACAGCAAGTAACAACAGCAAAACAAATAGCATAAGACACAAAGCACTGTATCCCATATATTTCACATGACCTTCAGAATAAACTAGAGGTTTGTTAAAGTAGATGTTATTACTGATGTGACAGTTTATAGAAAAAAGAAACAGTACATGTTGTTTAAAGGCCTACGATGAGTTCATGTGGTTAGGGTGTGCTGAAATTAAGACACAAACAACTCCTTTGTATTTGCCAAACTGCACATTGGCTTGCACTATTCACTAAGGTGCAAATATTCTTTACAGTTCCATTTTTTCTTTTCTGTAGGGGTCAAGAACATAAGCCTTTCTTTTTTTTTTTTTTTTTTTTGCGGTACGCGGTCCTCTCACTGCTGCGGCCTCTCCCGTTGCAGAGCACAGGCTCCGGACACGCAGGCTCAGCGGCCATGTCTCACGGGCCTAGTCACTCTGCGGCACGTGGGATCCCCCCGGACCGGGGCACAAACCCGCGTCCCCTGCATCGGCAGGCGGACTCCCGACCACTGCACCACCAGGGAAGCCCAAGCCTTTATTTTCTAAAACACGTTGTGAGCACAACTTGAGTGTTAAGAAGGAAGACAAGTCTGATTGTGCTGTTGATATCTACTTTGATGTCGATTTTAAAATTTATAATCCATGTGATATCACATTAGTTCCTGACTTTAGGTTTTGAAAATAATCTACGTCTGTAAATTCTAACCTACAGCATATCCTCGATTTGTCAGCTCCCATCCATCACCACTCCCACAGGAAAAACACAAGTGACCAATAACTCTTCCAAGGCCTCCTCCATGAGCCTCCTAACTGCCTTCACTTTTACCATTGTAAACCTCTACTAACTGACAAAATGCAATTCTTTTTTTAAAAAAAGCAACTAAAAATAAACAAGAAAATTAAGACATGAATTAAATTGTATTTCTAGTGATTGAAGATTTATATTACAATGTCTAGTCAATAACTTACATAAGGATTTAGCTCTTTTTAAAGCTGTCTAAATTTAGAATTACTGTGTCAAACAAGAAGTTATTTTAAATATCATCTTAGAGTCTTTTATGATCTTCCAATGTCTTAAGTAGCTCCAAACAAACCTCCCTTGAATTTTATCACTCCTTTTTTGTATAGACAGACTGCCTTTGACAGCTTCAGGTGAGTGTAAATGAAGTAATTTATAAGATACTTAATATTCCTTAGCATTACATTTTAAGAATATAGCCTTGGGCTTCCCTGGTGGCGCAGTGGTTGAGAGTCCGCCTGCCGATGCAGGGGACACGGGTTCGTGCCCCGGTCCGGGAAGATCCCACATGCCGCGGAGCGGCTGGGCCCGTGAGCCATGGCCGCTGAGCCTGAGCGTCCAGAACCTATGCTCCGCAACGGGAGAGGCCACAACAGTGAGAGGCCTGCATACCGCAAAAAAAAAAAGAATATAGCCTTAAAAATTCAATCTGTAAACTATGCAAACTTCCTTGTCATATTGAATAAAATCCCTATAACTAGCATGTAGTACAGTAAGTCAATGCATGATTTATATTATATTGTGAAAAGCTAGCATATTCAATGAAATGATCAAGATAATTGCATAAATGTATTTCTTATAATGTAAGTAGTAAATTTTATAGTACTTATAGGAGTCTGTTTATAAATTGTAATGAACTCCAAAATAAATTAAATAATGTTCATTCTTCTCATTTTTCATCTTCAAAGCAAAAGTTTGCTAAGAGGGTAAATATACATTGAGGCAGAAAACACACTTTCAACTTGAAGAAAAGTGATAAACAGATAAAATAAATTTCAGAAATAAACGTGGGTTTTGTCATTGGAGGAATCCAAGATCTCTATTCTACATTTTTATAACTAATAATAATTTTACAAAAAGAAGTCATTATTATCTATTTAATAATAATCATTGAATCCTGGAAAGAGTTCTTTTAACCTCCAAAATGCTTATATAAATATAACTCTTGTAATATGAATTTAATTTTTCTGTACAACACTGCTTATTTTAAAATATAATTTTCTTCTTTAGGATTATTTGCCTTAACACCTATTTTTTGTGTGTGTGTATATACATATACATTATTCTACATATATAAAAATATATATAAGGTATAAAGAATAAAGTATCTATTCATTTTATTTATCGTATACACACATACACATATATATGTAAAATATATCACTCTACCTAAAAAAGTGAAGGCCATCTTGAAAGAGAATAAGACTACAAGCAGAGATGCAAGTTAAGAGGCTGTTTTACTAACCTAATGCAGTATAAATGAAATTCTGGACTTAATAACTGTTCTGGGGCAAAATAAACAAAGCCTAGTAAAGAAAGGATGAAGAAAGTGAGGAATGAAAGGGTGAAGAATGTGCTCCCAGATTTCTGGCTAAGTCAGATTGTTGGATTATAAATAGTGACTGAAACATGTTAAGGTAGAGAAATTATGAAGAAAGTTCGGCAAAGACACTGAGACATCAGATGGCATAACTAATGCACTGCTTTATATTTTACCCACAAACACAAAATATATGTAGAACTCACACTATACTGATGAAGATAACATTCAAAACAACTAATTATTTGAAATCATATAGAAAAATGAACACATTTAAAAACATTACTTAAAAATTATTGACAACACTGTAGTATACTTTAAAGTTTGCTAAAAACTTAGGTATTATGTTAAGTGTTCTTACCACAAAAAAATAATAATAAAGTGCACAGGAGGAAATTGTTGGAGGTGATGGATTTCTTTTTTTTTTGGATATGTTTCTGGTATAGATTGTGGTGATAGTTTCACGAATATATACTTATCTCCAAACTCATCAAGTTATACGTTAAATATGGACAGCTTTCTTTATGCAATCATACCTCAATAAATTGGTTTAAAATAATTAGTGAGAGACTGCACAGTGTTGGCTGGGCATATAGTGCTAGCTGTGTTCTTGTGTGATATTTAATTAAATTCTCAAATGGTAATTAATTTGAATTCTAAATTATCATCATTATTTTTCACATTTATGATAGCATTATAGAAAATGTCTTATCAGGATGGCAGATTGAAGAAATTCATATTCTTCCTATTAAAAATACATTTATGTTAGATATTAGATAATATGCAAAGTGTTTAGGGTCTACAATGGTTTTAATGACCATATCTTTTTTAAAAATTTCTTTTAAAATCAGAAAAAAGAGAAAATAAATTTTACGTTAAAGAAAATATTTTAATATATAATGTTAATACATTAATCTTTATATCAACATGATCTGAAAATACGATTTTTTATATTTTTATGGAAAAAGGGATGCCCAAAGGCCAAGCCCAGAAAGTAGTAATGTGGCCTGATCCAACTGACATAACTAGATCCCAAACAGCACACATTTAACTGCAAAAATGTAAATAAGTACTACTTAATGAAACTAAAAATTTGTAAAATCTTGAGACAAAAAGAAATAGAAGCTATTGAGACTAGGGCCACCACGTTATCTGGGGCCCAGAGTGCTCTTCTAAGGTGAAGAGAGCTGAACATTGAAAGAAGAGAGACACACACACACATACACACACACACAGAGAGAGAGAGAGAGAGAGAGAGGGATTAACACACAGGGAGAAGAAATGTCATTTCTATAAAGCCCCAGAAAAATTAAAAACACCAAACACAAATCTTAGATTCAGAAGTAGTAGGAGTGGTATATCATCATGGAATAATCACTATGGTTAATTAGTAAATAAACAAACCAAACACAAAAGCAGCACACCAGAAGATCTGGTCCCTTCCCAAATGCAGTGAAGATCGAAGATACAGGAACTCTGCATCCTGTACATCAACTTAAGGACTATTTTCTGTAACCCATGATGGCCTTAGACAACGAAGCAGTGCAGAGTCCAAAATTGATATGGAGCTCCAATAAGATAGTGAGAGAAATTAAAAATAAGACACAAAGTTACTGACAAAACGTCCTTCCTTTCTTTATTCATTTATTTAACAAATATTTTTAAAATGCCTACTATTTTCCAGGCTATTCTCTAAGTACTGGCGATTTAGCAATGAACACAACAGAGTTCCCATCTGCATGGGGCTTATATTCTCTTAGGGGTGACAAATAATAACTAAACAAACAAGAAATTATGCATTATGTAAGCAGTGATATATGTTATGGGTTAAAATGTAGCAGCATACCAAAAATAGATTAGCAAAATATAGGAGTTTTGTTTTTTTCTTCTATAGGGTGTTCATGAAGCCTTCCTGAGACAATTACACATGTATATATTAGGGGAAAATTCCAAATAAAGTAAAGAGAAAAAGCAAGTGCCTGAAGCAGGAATAGGCTTACTGTGTTAAAACTACAGACAGAAAGATTAGAGTAGCCAGAGCAGGGAGAACCGTGGGTGAGGCAGAATGTTTTCCAGGACACAAAACAGTATTTTAAACACACTGTAAAGACTTTTACTTTTGTATTTACTAAAATTAGAAGTCATTGGATGGTTTTCAGGAGAGGAGTAAAATGTTTGCAGTTGACTTTTAAAGTTTTGCTCTGCCTGCTTAGGAGAATAGACAGTAAGTAAGCAACAGTAGTAGTATGGAGAATAATTAGGAGACTGTTCTAAGAACCCAGGCAAGAAAGGAGGATGGTGAATTAGTTTTTTACTGCTGTGTAACAAGTTACCATGAACTTAGTAGCTGAAAACATCATAAATTTATTATCCCACAGTTTCTCTAGGTCAGGAGTCCAGGCCCAGGTTAGCAGGGTACACTGCTCAGGGTCGCATCAAGCTGAAATCAAAAGTCATCCAGGACTAGGATTCCTCTAAGGTTCAACATCCTCTCCTAGTTACTGGTTATTGACAGAATTCATCTCTTTGCCATCCTGTGACTCATGTCCACATGCAACTCCTAAAGACCACCCTCAGGTCCTTGCCACATGGCTCCCTTTCCCAACAACATTGATGATTTCAACATGAGAGATGTGGAAGAATATGGGGTAACAGTGAAAGCAGGAGAGATATGTTGATTTTCTAGAACGTTTCTTCTAGAAAATAATGAAAAAGTAATCGTTCAATATGTACCAAGGGCAACCATTAGATAGATTAACATATGAAATATAAATTTCAAACCACTAGTGGAGAAAAATTAAACAAATAAAATTCACAAAAGGTAGAGCAAACTGACAAGATTGCTCAGAAAAGAGAAAATGTAAAAGGAAATCTTTAAAATTAAATAAAAAATGCATGATGAAAATATTGCAAGTTTGAAAGAAATAGCACGCAAAAAAGTGAATATCTCCTATCCTCCTTCCAATATTCAGAGGTTTTTAGATTACATAAAAACTGATGAGTAATTTATTCTAGTTGAATGAGAATTAAGAATTAAGAAATAGGACTTACTATAAAATAGAAACCAGGATGGATAGCTCAAAAGATAAAATATCCCAACATATATTCCTGGAAAATCTGTTAATGTGAAAAAAAATAAATAAGGAAAATGGCACTGCATCACTGAAGGAGCTACATTAGGGGAGAGAACCAGTCTTTCTTAGGGGACTATGGAGCATAAAAAGCCAAGTAAGACATGAAAGTGAGAAAGTGGGGCTCAGGCAGGTAATGGGTATCTACTGCAGTCGTGTCTTGCCATCACCCTTCTTCTGCACCCCCATAGTAGGTGAGCCTGCATTGCAATCTGGCTGATCTCCCAACTTCTCAGTTCGCCTTCCTTTTATTCCCTCACAGGTGTTTTTCCTCAATAAATTCCTTTGAATGTCTATTCCTGTCTTGGCCTTGACTTCGCAGAGGATAATCCCGAAGGTGGTGACAATTAAAAAGAACCAGAAGGAATGCCATATTCCAAAAGTGTAAGAGGCAAGGATGCTTTGAGTGGAGGAAACAGCATGTGCAAATGACATCCTGGCTAAAAGAGGAAGGCAGAAGTAAGAGGAAACAGGGTCTTCTGGTCAATAAGGACAGTTCAGATTTTTTTTTTCCTAAATGCAGTAAGTCTTTGAAAGTACAATAAGTCCCTCATGGTTTGACAAGATCATCACACCGAAGGACAGAATGGACTAATTAACTTTTAAAGTATAGTAGTACAGTGATGCAATTTTAATTTTTGGTAATATTTAGATATAGAATGAATGATCCATTAAGCACAAAGTCCATATGTTTTAGCAAGTTTCTAAGTTCTTACAAACAACCTCCAGTTAAATACTGCTGCCAGGAACAGTAACTACTTCCAAAGGTACTGTGAGGAAAATGTCCTTGTTATTTGAGAAGCATGATGATGATTTTATTCTAATTTAATATTAACATTAACCTAGTTTAATAAAGTCATACGTAATCAACAATTTAGAATTTGACTATATTTAATGGCATGAAGGAGTCAAATCAGTCTGAATGTACCCAGTGGGAAAGTTATGTACACAACGTTCAATCATTAAAACAGCGATGTTGTGGACTCCATTCAAGTGAGTCTCAGACACAAAGAGACAGGATATATAGACATGTGATATGTAAGCAAGAAATGTTTTTAAATATTTAGAAGCAGAATTAAAGAAATAAATGTAACAATTCAGGAGATTATGTCTATGATACTTGAGACTCTGGATCTGGTTAAGATCCAAAAAAATCAAAACAACATCATAAATATTCTCCCAACGAATGACTTTTTCTTAGATGAAAAATATAAATAGAAGGTAACACAACAGCTTATGTTTTCCAGGGACATTATTAGGCTTTATCTTTTGAGATATTTTTCACTTTCCACTTTCCTGAAGGCATGCCACAAACTGTACAACTTAAAGAGTCCAAGTTATAATCATCTGGGTTCTGACTTCATAACTAGTTTCCCTACTTCTATTCTTGCTCCCTCGAAATCCATTCCTCATAGAAAATCAATGAAAATTTATTTTTAAAATCTAAACCATATTAAATTCTGCTTGACAGGTTCCAAAAATGTCCCATTACACTTAAAAGAAAACAGAAGCACTTTACCTGTTTGTAAAACCAACATGATGTGGCTCCTGCCTAACTTACCAATCTGTTGTTTTACTGGTTGTCTTTAATCACTCTACTCCAGATATATCGACTTTCTTTCTCCTCCTCAGAAGGATCACACTCTATTCTCATGACACTGTTTTCCTTTACCAGAATACTCCCCTTAAAATTATTCAGGTCTCTGCTCAAAATGCCATATCCTGATATGGGCCTTATATATCAGTTACCGATTGCAAGATGCTGTGTACTCAGAGGCTTAAAAAGTATTTATTTAGCTCATGTGTTTATAGAACACTTAAGTACATGAGACTCAGCTGAGTGGTTTTTCATTGCTTGTTTGGGCTCAGTCACATACTTATATTGATAAGCTAAGTTTCATCTAGGTCTATAGGGATGACTAGGCCTATAGGGTTGTCTTTCATCTTCCAGGCTAGTCTAATCATACTTTCAGGGTGTGAGCTGAGGTTGAAAAACAGAAGTGAAAGCTTTTGCCTATATCACATATGCTGAGATCCCATTAGCCAAAAAGTCAAATGGCCAAACTCAGAATCAAACTGTGATAGAATTAGACTCCACCAACCTAGGGAGTTGACCTGCAACACAACATATCAAAAGACATGGATACACGGCGAAATGAAGACTGCATCCCATCAATGAAATTAATCTACGACAGTCTGACCTCCAGACACAATTATTCACATTATGTTTACATGTAAAATACACTCATTCCTTACTAAGAGCTACAACACAACATATCAAAAGACA
The DNA here is from genome assembly GCF_008692025.1 of Phocoena sinus. Lineage (NCBI taxonomy): Eukaryota > Metazoa > Chordata > Mammalia > Artiodactyla > Phocoenidae > Phocoena > Phocoena sinus. The sequence goes on along the minus strand of NC_045780.1, from coordinate 59,864,315 downwards.
TGGATACACGGCAAAATGAAGACTGCATCCCAACAATGAGATTAATCTACGATAGTATGCCCTCTGGCCACAATTATTCACATTACGTTTACATGCAAAATACGCTCATTCCTTACCAAGACCTACAACATTCCATTTGATCAGATCAACATAAAGTCCAAATGAGTCCCATCTTAATCTGGGGAACTATGAACCCAAAAGACACCTCTCCCCAACAAGTCCAAAGTATGCAGTGATGAAAGAGAGGCAGAATAACCACAATGAACACTTTCATTCTAAATACATATGAATAATAAGAGGTACAGAGCCTGTCCTTAGCAGTTTTTAAATCCTGCCAGGTTAGAGTTGTCTGAGCGCCTGCTCTGGGAGTGGAAAGTACCCCTTCAACAGACATTTGCTCTACTCCATAGCAATAGGCTTCTCAGTCCATTTTCCTCCACTTCTTTTGACTTCACCTCCTTGGACATTGTTTGTTTTCCTCTACACTCCCTGGGCACTATTGGAAAATACTGCAGAATTTTCTCAGCCTGTTTCCTAATAAAAATTTGGAGGCCCAGAGATTTGCTTTATAATAATTTAAGCAAACTCGGTCCTATTTAGCTTAGACTGTGAAAACTTTTTTCGATATTATTTCGGAAAAACGTTGTTTTATTACCCACTGATGATAATCAAACTCATACAATGAAAGCCATACTCATAATTACTTTCTTGCTCTACCTCCCTCTCTGGATTTATTTTCTACTATGTTGAGGTGAGGCTTCTGTGTGCTATGAACTAAAGCTTCTGAGAAGTTCTTCTGAGAGAGCTGAAAGTGTCTAGGAGGCACTGCCTTAAATTTTTAAAAGGTCGTGACAAAGGGCTTCACAACACTATGGTTGTGGGATCTGTATTTTGCGGCCCGTATTTTATTTAGTGTATTATACTAGCCCAGGGTATTATTATCTTTCTAAGCTATCAAGTTCTGGCCCCTCTTGTAAACTGCACCAGATTTTTTTCTTTTTGACCACTTCTCTTTCTTGTACTATCTTATACTATTCAATTAAAAGGAATCAGCTTCTGATAGCTGATCTGGCGAACTTCTTGTCCAAATCCAAAAATTTATTATGTACATTTTTCATCTGTTAAGTTATAGAAGGATATAATTTTATGAAATAGTTCATCACTACATAGTACAGGTACTACTATCTGTGTTTTTACAATGCCAAACTTCTGTCACCAGATATATGAGTTTTTCCCCATATCAACCAATTATTCAACTCTCCAGACACCAACTGGGTGTCCTACAAGTTAATTCAATTCTGACACTAACTATCTGGACTTTGCGCACATCCCATAGGTTAAGGGCTTAGTCTGACAAGATCGCTCCCACTTCAGACAACAATATCAAGTCGGGCCACTCATACTTCTCATACCAACTGTAACAACTTGTTAGCATTCGCCTACTTTATTTCCTTAGTACGCACTGCAATTCTGAACTCACCTGGTTTTGGTTCTGGAGTTTTTTTAATTGAAACTTCAGATCCAGGTGTTTCCTTATTTTCCTGGCTGGTATGTACTAATGAAAAACAGTATAAGAGAACTTCTGGAAGTTTGTTATTGCTCCCTGTATTGCCATTGTTGCCTGTTCCCTGGGTGTGTTCACTTTGTTAGAATTAGTTGTACGCTGCTGACTTTTGTACTTTTCCATAAGTATGCAGTGCTTCTGGAAAAATGTTAACTACAGTTTCAATCTACAATCTCCCAGTAAGTTACCATTTCACACCTACAGTTTGCAAAAATTAAAAATGTGATATAGAGGACATCACCATCATGGCCAAATTAGGAACCTCCAGCCTCTGCCCCCCAGCATAGACCAACAATTAGACAGCTATCCACAAACAAAAATAACTCTGGGAGAGCACAGGAGTCCACTAAAGAAACTTCAGCAATACAATGGAACAAAAAACCTGAGAATAACCACATGAAAAAGGAAGGAAGACCAATTTCATCTTACCTGCATCATCCCATGCCTACGGTCAACACTGCACAGCGCCAAGAAAGAACTTAGCTCAAGAGAGTTCCTCTCTCAGGAACGGGAAGGCAGGATGAGTGGAGAGCTTCCATAGCCTTTTGGGACACTGTGTGAAGGACCCACTTCGGTCTCACCCTATCCAGAGACCTGCAATGATAAGACACAGAGACAGCTGTGAAAAAGGTAGAAAGTCAAGGGATACCACTAGCAGCCACACAGTGGGAGTGATGGCTGTTCTCCTGAGGTCCCTGCATAGGACCCCAGCAGCTTTCCCCACTGAAGAAACCAAGGGCCAGAGCAGCCCATAGAGATTCCACTGCTGAGGTTTTATCCCCACATGTCTTCCTGTTAGTAGACAGAAGCCACCTGAATCCCTCCCTGCTCCCTTTCCCATGTCCCTATCCCCTTCCAGAGCTGGAATCCATACCAGAAGCTAGCCCTAGCCTCAGTGACTGCATGAGTGCAAGATAGCAGTTGAAGTTGACCTGAAGTTGACCTCCTCCTCACTGTGGGCACATTTGGGGTAGCCCTTCAGCTATAGAAGAGGTCAATGAAACTGGGAGTTACTTTTTTGAAAAGATAAACAAAATTGGAAAGCCTTTAGGCTAGACTTACCAAGAGAAAAAGAGAGAGCTATACAGTCTATCCAAAGGAAATGAAATGAGTGTCCTGAAGAGTTATATGCACTCGCACGTTCACTGCAGCAATATTCACAATAGTCAAGACACAGAAACAACCTAGGTTGTTCAAGGGTCAACTGAATAATAATTTTCATACCTTCTTAAATGTATTACTAATTTCTAGGAAAAAATACTAAGAGTAAACTATATATACAATAATATCATTTAAAAGTGGTAGCTGTAACAGAAGAAAAAACATATTGCTATATAAAAATGTGCTTCCTACTACTACTACTAGTACTACTACTGAACTGTTTTCATATCTGTCTCTACCCAAAATAGAGAACTATGCAAAACATTTTCATATAGTTCAAAAAGTCAAATTCAGAAAACAGCTTCTGCCAGGCATGTGAGGAATCTGTCCCAGCTTGGGTAGTCAGACAAACTGTCCCAGGCCACCAAAGTGCTATTTGGCACATTACAGCATTAGTGGGGCCCGTATATCCTAAAACATTTAATGAAGCTTTCCAAATTCCCTAAGTCTCATCCAACTCAAGCACTGGATAAAAGAAGGTTGGCTGCATTTCTGTTTGTGAGTTTCTTCCAAAGAATATTTTTCAACTGATACCAACATTTTTCTTGAAGGAAGAAAGTAAGGGCATACGCAGATCCTGTTGTTGAAAGAACTGGGGAAAAAATTCACATCTGATTCAAGTCCAATGACATGACAATTACTGCCTGCCTTAACAAGTACTGCTCATGCAGTGGTTTGGCTCAATAATTTCAAACAATCATTAATTAAATTAAACAAATGTTAAAGACTTCTACAGTTAAAACAATGTGACTAAGATGACTGTTTATATTACATATTACACCAAAGCAATATAGTCCTCCAAATTATGATGTTTGGTACATAATGCAGCATTTAGTTAGCTTTGTTAGCTGTATCAGTGTATATTTAAAATCCGAGGGGACCTTGAAGATGGCGGAAGAGTAAGACGCGGAGATCGCCTTCCTCCCCACGGATACACCAGAAATACATCTACACGTGGAACAACTCCTACAGAACACCTACTGAACGCTGGCAGAAGACCTCAGACCTCCCAAAAGGAAAGAAACTCCCCACGTACCTGGCTAGGGCAAAAGAAAAAAAGAAAAAACAGAGACAAAAGAATAAGGACGGCACCTGCACCAGTGGGAGGGAGCTGTGAAGGAGGAAAAGTTTCCACACACTAGGAAGCCCCTCCGCGGGCGGAGACTGCGGGAGGCGGAGGGGGGAGCTTCGGGACTGCGGAGTGGTGCACAGCGACGGGTGCGGAGGTCAAAGCGGGGAGATTCCCGCACAGAGGATCGGGGCCGACCGGCACTCACCAGCCCGAGAGGCTTGTCTGCTCGCCGCTGCGAGCTGAGGCTCGGGTTTCGCTTTCGGACGGAGCGCAGGGAGAGGACTGGGGTTGGTGGCTTGAACATAGCCTGAAGGGGTTAGTGCACCACGACTAGCCGGGAGGGAGTTCGGGGAAAAGCCTGCACCTGCCGAAGAGGCACGAGACTTTTTCTTACCTCTTTGTTTCCTGGTGCGCGAGGAGAGGGGTTTAAGAGCGCTACTTAAAGGAACTCCAGAGACGGGCGCGAGCCGTGGCTAAAAGCGCGAACCCCAGAGACGGGCGTGAGCCGCGGCTAAAAGCGCGGACCCCAGAGACGGGCGGGAGACGCTAAGGCTGCTGCTGCCGCCACCAAGGGGCCTGTGTGCGAGCACAGGTCACTCTCCGCGCCCCTCTTCCGCGGAGCCTGTGCAGCCCGCCACTGCCAGGTTCCCGGGATCCAGGGACAACATACCCGGGAGAACGCACGTTGGGCCTCTGGCTGGTGCAACGTCACGCCGGCCTCTGCCGCAACGTCACGCCGCCTCTGACGCCGCAGGCCCGCCCCTCACGCAGTGCCCCTCCTTCCCCACCCCCACCCCCGGCCTGAGTGAGCCGGAGCCCCCGAATCAGCGGCGCCTTTAACCCCATCCTGTCTGAGCAAAAAACAGACGCCCTCCAGCGACCTACACGCAGAGGCAGGGCCAAATCCAAAGCTGGGCTCCTGTGAGCTGTGAGAACAAAGAAGAGAAAGGGAAATCTCTCCCAGCAGCCTCAGAAGCAGCGGATTAAAGCTCCACAATCAACTTGATATACCCTGCATCTGTGGAATACCTGAATAGACAAGGAATGATCCCAAATTGAAGAGGTGGAATTTAGGAGCGAGATCTATGATTTTTTTCCCTTTTCCTCTTTTTGTGAATGTGTACGTGTATGCTTCTGTGTGAGATCTTGTCTGTATACTCTTGCTTCCACCATTTGTCCTAGGGCTCTATCCGTCCATGTTTTTTTTTTTTAATTTTTTTCTTAATAATTAATTTTAATAGTAATAACTTTATTATACTTTACCTTCATTCTTTCTTTCTTTCTTTCCTTCCTTCCTACCCTCCTTTAGACAACGAATCAACCCAAATTGAGGAGGTGGTCTCTGAGAGCAAGATTTATGATTTTTCCCCCTTTACCTCTTTTTGTGAAGGTGTATGAGTATGCTTCTGTGTAAGATTTTCTCTGTATAGCTTTGCTTCCAACATTTGTCCTAAGGTTCTATCCGTCCCTTTTTTTTTTTTCTAAATATTTTTTAATTCAGTAACTATATTATACTTTATTTTATTTTTACTGTATCTTCTTTCTGTCTTTTTTCCTTCTTGCCCTCATTCCTTCCTTCCTTCCTTCCTCCCTCCCTCCCTCCCTCCTTTCTTTCTTTGCTTCTTTCTTCCTTCCTTCCTTTCCTCCTTTCCTTCTCTCTTTACTCATACTTCTACTAATTCTCTCTACTTTTTCTCCCTTTTATTCTGAGCTGTGTGGATGAAAGGCTCCTGGTGCTCCAGCCAGGAGTCAGGGCTCTGCCTCTGAGGTAGGAGAGCAAACTTCAGGACACTGGTCAACAAGAGACCTCCCAGCTCCACATAATATTAAACGGTGGAAATCTCCCAGAGACCTCCATCTTAACACCAGCACCCAGCTTCACTCAACGACCAGGAAGCCACAGTGCTGGACAACCTATGCCAAACAACTAGCAAAACAGGAACACAACCCCACTCATTAGCAGAGAGGCTGCCTAAAATCAGAATAAGGCCACAGACACCCCAAAACACATCACCAGATGTGAACCTGCCCACTAGAGAGACAAGATCCAGCCTCATCCGCCACAACACAGGCACTAGTCCCCTCCACCAGGAAGCCTACACAACCCATTGAAACAACCTTAGCCACTGGAGACAGACATCAAAAACAACGGGAACTACGAACGTGGAGCCTGCAAAAAGGAGACCCCAAACACAGTAAGATAAGCAAAATGAGAAGACAGAAAAACACACAGCAGATGAAGGAGCAAGATAAAAATGCACTAGACCTAACAAATGAAGAGGAAGTAGGCAGTCTACCTGAAAAAGAATTCAGAATAATGATAGTAAGGATGATCTGAAATCTTGGAAGTAGAATGGACAAAATGCAAGAAACAGTTAACAAGGACCTAGAAGAAATAAAGATTAAAAAAGCAACGATGAACAATGCAATAAATGAAATTAAAAGTACTCTAGATAGGATCAATAGCAGAATAACTGAGGCAGAAGAACGGATAAGTGACCTGGAAGATAAAGTAGTGGAAATAACTACTGCAGAGCAGAATAAAGAAAAAAGAATGAAAAGAACTGAGGACAGTCTCAGAGGCCTCTGGGACAACACTGAACGCACCAACATTCGAATTATAGGGGTTCCAGAAGAAGAAGAGAAAAAGAAAGGGACTGAGAAAATATTTGAAGAGATTATAGTTGAAAACTTCCCTAATATGGGAAAGGAAATAGTTAATCAAGTCCAGAAAGCACAGAGAGTCCCATATAGGATAAATACAAGGAGAAATACACCAAGACACATATTAATCAAACTGTCAAAAGTTAAATACAAAGAAAGCATATTAAAAGCAGCAAGGGAAAAACAACAAATAACACACAAGGGAATCCCCATAAGGTTAACAGCTGATCTCTCAGCAGAAACCCTACAAGCCAGAAGGGAGTGGCAGGACATACTGAAAGTGATGAAGGAGAAAAACCTGCAACCAAGACTACTCTACCCAGCAAGGATCTCATTCAAATTTGATGGAGAAATTAAAACCTTTACAGACAAGCAATAGCTGAGAGAGTTCAGCACCACCAAACCAGCTTTACAACAAATGCTAAAGGAACTTCTCTAGACAAGAAACACAAGAGAAGGAAAAGACCTATAATAATGAACCCAAAACAATATAGAAAATGGGAATAGGAACATACATATCGATAATTACCTTAAATGTAAATGGACTAAATGCTCCCACCAAAAGACACAGGTTGGCTGAATGGATACAAAAACAAGACCCTTATATATGCTGTCTAAAAGAGACCCACTTCAGACCTAGAGAAACATACAGACTGAAAGTAAGGGGATGGAAAAAGATATTCCATGCAAATGGAAACCAAAAGAAAGCTGGAGTAGCAATTCTCATATCAGACAAAATAGACTTTAAAATAAGGACTATTAAAAGAGACAAAGAAGGACACTACATAATGATCAAGGGATCGATCCAAGAAGAAGATATAACAATTGTAAATATTTATGCACCCAACATAGGAGCACCTCAATATATAAGGCAAATACTAACAGCCATAAAAGGGGAGATCGACAGTAACACATTCATAGTAGGGGACTTTAACACCCCACTTTCACCCATGGACAGATCATCCAAAATGAAAATAAATAAGGAAACACAAGCTTTAAATGATACATTAAACAAGATGGACTTAATTGATATTTATAGGACACTCCATCCAAAAACAACAGAATACACATTTTTCTCAAGTGCTCATGGAACATTCTCCAGGATAGATCATATCTTGGGTCACAAATCAAGCCTTGGTAAATTTAAGAAAATTGAAATTGTAGCAAGTATCTTTTCTGACCACAATGCCATGAGACTAGATATCAATTACAGGAAAAGATCTGTAAAAAATACAAACACATGGAGGCTAAACAATACACTACTTAATAATGAAGTGGTCACTGAAGAAGTCAAAGAGGAAATAAAAAAATACTTAGAAACAAATGACAATGGAGACACAACGACCCAAAACCTATGGGATGCAGCAAAAGCAGTTCTAAGGGGGAAGTTTATAGCAATACAAGCCCACCTTAAGAAGCAGGAAACATCTCGAATAAACAACCTAACCTTGCACCTCAAGCAATTAGAGAAAGAAGAACAAAAAAAACCCCAAAGCTAGCAGAAGGAAAGAAATCATAAAAATCAGATCAGAAATAAATGAAAAAGAAATGAAGGAAATGATAGCAAAGATCAATAAAACTAAAAGCTGGTTCTTTGAGAAGATAAACAAAATAGATAAACCACTAGCCAGACTCATCAAGAAAAACAGGGAGAAGACTCAAATCAATAGAATTAGAAATGAGAAAGGAGAAGTAACAACTGACACTGCAGAAATAAAAAAAATCATGAGAGATTACTACAAGCAACTCTATGCCAATAAAATGGACAATCTGGAAGAAATGGACAAATTCTTAGAAATGCACAACCTGCCAAGACTGAATCAGGAAGAAATAGAAAATATGAACAGACCAATCACAAGCACAGAAATTGAAACTGTGATTAAAAATCTTCCAACAAACAAAAGCCCAGGACCAGATAGCTTCACAGGTGAATTCTATCAAACGTTTAGAAAAGAGCTAACACCTATCCTTCTCGAACTCTTCCAAAGTATAGCAGAGGGAGGAACACTCCCAAATTCCTTATACGAGGCCACCATCACCTTGATACCAAAACCAGACAAGGATGTCACAAAGAAAGAAAACTACAGGCCAATATCACTGATGAACATAGATGCAAGAATCCTCAACAAAATACTAGCAAACAGAATCCAACAGCACATTAAAAGGATCATACACCATGATCGAGTGGGGTTTATTCCAGGAATGCAAGGATTCTTCAATATACGCAAATCTATCAATGTGATAAACCATATTAACAAATTGAAGGAGAAAAACCATATGATCATCTCAATAGATGCAGAGAAAGCTTTCGACAAAATTCAACACCCATTTATGATAAAAACCCTCCAGAAAATAGGCATAGAGGGAACGTTCCTCAACATAATAAAGGCCATATATGACAAGCCCTAGCAAACATCATCCTCAATGGTGAAAAACTGAAAGCATTTCCACTAAGATCAGGAACAAGACAAGGTTGCCCACTCTCACCACTCTTATTCAACATAGTTTTGGAAGTTTTAGCCACAGCAATCAGAGAAGAAAAGGAAATAAAAGGAATCCAAATCAGAAAAGAAGAAGTAAAGCTGTCACTGTTTGCAGATGACATGATACTATACATAGAGAATCCTAAAGATGCTACCACAAAACTACTAGAGGTAATCAATGAATTTGGTAAACTAGCAGGATACAAAATTAATGCACAGAAATCTCTGGCATTCTTATATACTAATGATGAAAAATCTGAAAGTGAAATCAAGAAAACACTCCCATTTACCATTGCAACAAAAAGAATAAGATATCTAGGAATAAACCTACCTAAGGAGACAAAAGAACTGTATGCAGAAAATTATAAGACACTGATGAAAGAAATTAAAGATGATACAAATAGATGGAGAGATATACCATGTTCTTGGATGGGAAGAATCAACATTGTGAAAATGACTCTACTACCCAAAGCAATCTACAGATTCAATGCAATCCCTATCAAACTACCACTGGCATTTTTCACAAAACTAGAACAAAAAATTTCGCAATTTGTATGGAAACACAAAAGACCCCGAATAGCCAAAGCAATCTTGAGAACGAAAAAAGGAGCTGGAGGAATCAGGCTCCCTGACTTCAGACTATACTACAAAGCTACAGTAATCAAGACAGTATGGTACTGGCACAAAAACAGAAAGACAGATCAATGGAACAGGATAGAAAGCCCAGAGATAAACCCACACACATATGGACACCTTATCTTTGATAAAGGTGGCAGGAATGTACAGTGGAGAAAGGACAGCCTCTTCAATAAATGGTGCTGGGAAAACTGGACAGGTACCTGTAAAAGTATGAGATTAGATCACTCCCTAACACCATACACAAAAATAAGCTCAAAATGGATTAAAGACCTAAATGTAAGGCCAGAAACTATCAAACTCTTAGAGGAAAACATAGGCAGAACACTCTATGACATAAATCACAGCAAGATCCTTTCTGACCCACCTCCTAGAGTAATGGAAATAAAAACAAAAATAAACAAATGGGACCTAATGAAACTTCAAAGCTTTTACACAGCAAAGGAAACCATAATCAAGACCAAAAGACAACCCTCAGAATGGGAGAAAATATTTGCAGATGAAGCAACTGACAAAGGATTAATCTCCAAAATTTACAAGCAGCTCATGCAGCTCAATAACAAAAAAAAAACAACCCAATCCAAAAATGGGCAGAAGACCTAAATAGACATTTCTCCAAAGAAGATATACAGAATACCAACAAACACATGAAAGAATGCTCAACATCATTAATCATTAGAGAAATGCAAATCAAAACTACAATGAGATATCATCTCACACCAGTCAGAATGGCCATCATCAAAAAATCTAGAAACAATAAATGCTGGAGAGGGTGTGGAGAAAAGGGAACACTGTTGCACTGCTGGTGGGAATGTGAATTGGTTCAGCCACTATGGAGAACAGTATGGAGGTTCCTTAAATAACTACAAATAGAATTACCATATGACCCAGCAATCCCACTACTGGGCATATACCCTGAGAAAACCAAAATTCAAAAAGAGTCATGTACCAAAATGTTCATTGCAGCTCTATTTACAATAGCCCGGAGATGGAAACAACCTAAGCGCCCATCATCGGATGAATGGATAAAGAAGATGTGGCACGTATATACAATGGAATATTACTCAGCCTTAAAAAGAAATGAAATTGAGTTATTTGTAATGAGATGGATAGACCTAGAGTCTGTCATTCAGAGTGAAGTAAGTCAGAAAGAAAAAGACAAATACCGTATGCTAACACACATATATGGAATTTAAGGGGAAAAAAATGTCATAAAGAACCTAGGAGTAAGACAGGAATAAAGACGCAGACCTACTGGAGAACGGACTTGAGGATATGGGGAGGGGGAAGGGTGAGCTTTGACAGGGTGTGAGAGAGTCATGGACATATACACACTAACAAACGTAGTAAGGTAGATAGCTAGGGGGAAGCAGCCGCAAGGCACAGGATATTAGCTCGGTGCTTTGTGACAGCCTGGAGGGGTGGGATAGGGAGAGTGGGAGGGAGGGAGACGCAAGAGAGAAGTCATATGGGAACATATGTATATGTATAACTGATTCACTTTGTTATAAAGCAGAAACTAACACACCATTGTAAAGCAATTATACCCCAATAAAGATGTTTAAAATAAATAAATAAAAAATAAATAAAATCCACTTTAACTCAGATAATACAGTGGAACTGTACACTGCTCATCTTAAAACTCCATGTATACTTTATATAAGTGTTAGTATTCTATAAATTTTGCTCTAATTTATTAACATTATTTATTCTTCCCAGGTACTGTGTTTTTTTTGTAATAAATTAATTTATTTATTTTTGGTTGTGTTGGGTCTTTGTTGCTGCGAGTGGGCTTTCTCTAGTTGTGGCGAGCGGGGGCTACTCTTCGTTGCGGTGCACGGGGTTCTCATTGTGGTGGCTTCTCTGGTGTGGAGCACGGGATCTAAGCACGCAGGCTTCAGTAGTTGCGGCACGCTGGCTCAGTAGTTGTGGCTCATGGGCTCTAGAGTACAGGCTCAGTAGTTGTGGCGCACAGTCTTAGTTGCTCCACGGCATGTAGGATCTTCCCAAAGCAGGGCTCGAACCCGTGTCCCCTGCATTGGCATGTGGATTCCTAACCACTGCGCCACCAGGGAAGACCGCCAGGTACTGTTTCTTTAAATATCAATTTATGACCTAAGCAATTCACTCATGTGTCAGAACTGCTGCAGGCATAGTGATGTAGCACTGGCCATAGCAGCAGGTCAGAGTGTGGTATCCATAGCCACACTTCTCATGACCATGTCTTTTGCCCTTACGATGGTGCTTTTAGGTCTGCTGGTTAATCCCAGAATCATTGTGCCTAGGCTCTCATGGCTTCAGTAATTCAATATTTCTTGATATGGCCGTGCAGCTTTGCAGCATAATGAATTTTGGAGACAAAACTGCTGCCCAGGATTCAATGCAACAGCAAACAGTATCCACAGCTATGCAAAATGTATAGGTGAAGTATTTTTGATAAACCAGAGCATCAGTCTCTTACCTTGGGACCTGTGGAGGAAGCATGTAACCTTACCTTCCTTGCAATTGCCTACCTAAAATTTTTTTTTCTCCAAAAATTTTCTTAAACCCCTTTAATTTGCCATGATTTATCCACACATAAATAGGGAGCACCTTGATTTATATTAATTTTTTTAGGGAGGAAGGAATTGACACCTAGGGTACATTAACACATATGTAAGAGTGCCAGATTTGGGCACACAGTACACCTCACTTCAGGTCCTGAGTGCGAAGCAGATGCAAAGCCTGAGGAATTGCACATAGCATGTATTGACTCCTCTCTGGCCTTCAGGGGTGGAAGGAGAACTTGTGAAAGGCAATGTGGAGGGCACCTATGATGTACATTATTGAGACTGAATTGAGAATATGAATAAGTATGTTTTCAGAGGTAGATAATGTTTGTTAATTATAGAATAGTGATTGTCAAGTTAAAATACCAACTTGCTCTTTTTCAAATATCTTGTTCTCAGGTAAACAGGTTCTTCTATTCTATATAAATGTAATTATTGCTAAAGTAACAATAATAATACAATTTATTTAATAATTATAATGCTTGTTTCTTTAGTTTGATTATATTCAAAATTTTCTAAATTTCTGACTCCAGGCTTATTTTTAAGCCATCTAGGACAGATTCAAAACGCAGTAATTTTTATGCCTGTTGTGTAAGGTTTTTTTTAAAAAGTGTTTTTCATCTTGCATATAACTAACCTTTTTCATATAACTGGCAAAATATGATTTCAAGAACATGTGCATATGTTATTGGTTTCCACTTTAAATAGCAGTAATATATGGTAAAATATGTCATAAAAAGCCATTTGAAAGGTTTAAATTTAAATGTTTGCATGTATTTTAAAGAGATGCAGAAATTTAAGAAAAACTGCTCTAAAAGCATTTAGTACTCTCTCAGGAAAAGTGTGAACTACCTCAAGAAGTATTTACATTTTACAGTATGAAAGAGGCCACTTGAAAGCCTTACTCAAGAGTCTATCATTTGCTTGGTCTTTTCCGAGGAGATGTTCCAGGCAGGCATATACATATTTGACATATACAGAAATAAATATTAGACATTTGTTTTTAATGCCATTACTGAGCACAGTATTAAATGTGCTCATCATTACTGATAAAAATACTGTAATTACTAGACGTGTTCCAAAATTAATACTACATTATTAAATGAGATTTATGAATTAAAAAAAAAACTCACTGAAAAACAGAATATTTCATAAGGCCAAAAACTCTCTTTTGCATTATGATAGATGATCACTGTTGCTTTATGATGAACTTTTCATTACAGTTAAAAATAACTAAGGGGAGGGCTTCCCTGGTGGCGCAATGGTTGAGAGTCCGCCTACCAATGCAGGGGACACGGGTTCGTGCCCCGGTCCGGGAAGATCCCACATGCCGCGGAGCGGCTGGGCCCATGAGCCATGGCCGCTGAGCCTGCGCGTCTGGAGCCTGTGCTCCGCAACGGGAGAGGCCACAACAGTGAGAGGCCCGTGTACAGCAAAAAATTTTTAAAAAATTAAAAGAAATAACTAAGGAAAATGTTACATTGTCAGATATTTTTCTTCATGGTGAAAAAACCAGAGAATTCAAATAATTGAATGCTTATAGTTGATTTGTTACAACAAAATTGGCCTCTAAAAATAAATTCACTATGAAAATTCTAAAAGAAAGTTTTATCTTTGGTGCCTCGTACAGCCATGATAGAAAAACAGGGAAAAGTTTTACCCTCCTGTCTTAAACAACTAGAAAATCGGATTAAATATGTCAAACAATGATGTTCAGACATTGGATAACATGCAGCACATGTTTGCAAGGGAACTAAATGAGAAGAACCCATTTAGTTCCCTGAAGCAAGGGAACTAAATGAGAAGAACCCAATGACTGTTTAGCTTAGAACCTGTAGCTAATTTCCAGCAAGCAGTAAAGAAGGGGAAACAAGGTCCAACTGCATTCCTGAGTTGCGGAGACACAGGTGAGAGTTCATGGAGGCTTAGGAAGCTAGAATGTATGGGGAATAAGATCAGAGAAGTGAGAGTTACATAGAAAGAGAGCAGAGGGTTCCCTTAGGTGTGTGGGAGAATACTGATCTTCACATGTGCAGAAGAAAAGCTGAACTCATAGAAACAGTAGAATGGTGGTTACAAGGGACTGGGGGATGGAGGAAATGAGGAGATTTTAGTCAAAGGGTACAAACTTTGAGATGAAAAAGTTCTAGTAAGTTTAATGTACATCATGGTGATTACAGTTAATAAATACTGTGTTATACTTGATAGATGGTAAAAGAGTAGATCTTAAATAGTCTCACCAAAAAAAAGGTAATTATGTGACCTGATGGAAATGTTAACTAAAGCTATGGTGGTAATCATTTCACAAAATTTAAGTGCATCAAATTAACATGCTATAAGCCTTAAATTTATACATATGGTGATTATCTCAATAAAGTTACAAAAACAAAACAAATTACCCAACATCAGGGAAAGAACCACTAGAAAGCAGCAGGACAGATGTTTCTGAAGCTTAAAAAGGGCTAGAAATAATAAAGGTGTGCAAGTAGCCAGAGAGGGGAAAACCTCATAATTAATACACAGCATATTGGATAGAGTTCTCAGAAAGGGATCACCTAAATAGTGGAGCTAAAGTCATCTTAGCCTAAAGATTATTCCACACTTGCCCTAATAAAGCTTAAAGCAAGCATCAGAATGATCACCCTCATGCAAGTAACTTCACTGCATGCCAAAACAAGCCTACCACCATTTAATGAAATACATCAACATCTAGCAAACAGAGAGTAAAATTTAGAATGTTCCATACCCAATTAAAACGTATCATGCAACGAAAAACAAGGGAAAATATAATAAAACTAATAACCAGGGGAAACATCAATTAACAGAAACAGCCCAAGAAATTACAGAGATGATAAACCTAGCAGACAAGGATATTCAATAACTATTACAAACATATTCAATGTACTCAAGAAGAGAGAGTAAACCTTAACATGATGAGGAGAGAAAAAAGAAAACGCAGAAAAAAATGCAAAGGTAACTTCTGGAGATAAGACATACAATATCTAATATAAGAAATACAATGACTATGGTAATAGAGTGTTGGAAACTACAGAAAAAAAGAGGCGTGCCCTTTCAGACTGAACAGTGAGACTCTCCTAACTGAAGTAGAGAAAAAAGAGAGGTAATGAAAAAAATGAACAAAACATGCAAAACCTATGGTACAGTATCAAGCAATTTAGAATATGTAAATTAACTCCATATAGGAGAAGAGATAAAGGGATCATAAAAATATACTGGAAGAAATAATAGGTGAAACAATTTAAAATTTGATAGAAAATTTGATAAAAAAGGCTGGATACTAATGAAGGCAATTACCTCAAAGGGAGGCACAAATCCCCTTTGGAATTACTCTTCTGCACACAAGAACCCTTCCAAAAGATAAGATGGGAGAGGATGGTAGGCTTATCCTCATACTGTAGATGGTATAATAGGAAACACAAATAAATATAAGGTTGAGGGTTGGCAATTAGAAGGAATCTGGGTAAAGTGAAACTGCTGTGCATAAAAAGGTAAAAAAATATCAAGGTGATCTTTACAGACTGTGGGCAAGAAGACAGATTCTGAAACTGTGATCTAAGAGAATACATTATGAGAGAAGGTTTCCATGCTGACTTCACGCAGAGTTTGGTCCTGCTCTCCATATAATAAAGGGCCTTACAATATTTGAACTCTATATATCTTCCTCCAAATTTATATATTTTTGTTGTATCTAGAAATTTAAAATATTATTTATATATACTATTTTATGTATTTTTCTAGTCATTACAATTACTGTTTAAAAACTTTTTAATGTATTCTATCACTTTTTACTTTTTTTTTTACGATTCAAGCAAGTAGCGCAGTATTACCTAAAACATATACATCTAAAACAAAATTTCTTAGAGTATATCCAGATCACAAGAATTTTCTTCAACACAGAGACAATGTTAAAAGGTTTTTTTTTTTTTTTTTTGGTTTGGTTTGGCTGGAAATGATACATTTAAATTAATTTTTGTAGAAGTTGTGAGAATAGTTTGAAAAACTCTCTCATACCTTTTACCCAAACTAAATGTTCACCTTTGCCCAACTGGCTTTATTGTTCTCTCTCTCCCACATGTGTGTGTACATGTGTGTAGGTAGCCTCTGGGACTCAGTTTACTTATCTGGAATTTTACCCTGTCAGATTCTGTACTGATGATGATTTCCTATCATTCTCTCAGTTCTTCAATTGTTTAATCCAGTATATTTAATTATTTTCAGTTGGAGGGTTGGTCCAAATTATTTTGCTTACATTATTGGAAATATAATTTTATAAGAATATTCTTTATTTTCCTTGGCATAACTGATCAACCCATTTACAAACAACTGTGCAATTAAGTAAATATAAAGAAAACCACAATCCAAATGATATTTAAGAGAATGGTAGTATCATAGTATTGGTTGATAAGAGTAATTATGTCAGGTTCATAACACCGGGACAAATAAAATCTGAAATAGAAAGAAAAAAACAGGGCTTCTCTGGTGGCACAGTGGTTAAGCATCCACCTGCCAGGGCTTCCCTGGTGGCGCAGTGGTTGAGAGTCCGCCTGCCGATGCAGGGGACATGGGTTTGTGCCCCGGTCCGGGAAGATCCCACATGCTGTGGCGCGGCTGGGCCCCTGAGCCATGGCCGCTGAGCCTGCGCGTCCGGAGCCTGTGCCCCGCAACGGGAGAGGCCACAACAGTGAGAGGCCCGCGTATCACAAAAAAAAAAAAAAAAAAAAAAATTGAGAATCCACCTGCCAATGCAGGGGACACGGGTTCGAGCCCTGGTCAGGGAAGATCCCACATGCCACAGAGCAGCTAAGCCCATGTGCCATAACTACTGAGACTGCACTCTAGAGCCCGCAAGCCACAAGAGAAGCCACCGCAATGAGAAGCCCGCGCACCGTAACGAAGAGTAGCCCCTGCTCACTGCAACTAGAGGAAGCCTGCGTGCAGCAGCGAAGACCCAACGCAGCCAAAAATAAATAAATTTATTTTAAAAAAAGAAAAAACCAAAATATCTGATAAAAGTATTAAATGGTAAGACAACAGATCACCTTCCCATAGTTATCTGAATTACCTGAAAAACAAGTTTATACTTTCCTCTTGTAATCACATTTTCCAGCAGATTTAATTATAGTGGGTTAGCTTTCTTTTTCTCACAACTAAAGCTCTAGTCCAAAAAGCTACTAGAAAATTAGTCATAAAATTCCACCTTTTTCAAAAATTTAAGTTCATTCTCAATATGATGGTGGATTATAAAATGATTATTAATTTTCTTAATAGCTACAGCTGTATTAATTTCTCTTAAGATCAAAACTGGGAAAGAAGAAAACACTTTCTGGCTCAAGAAACATTGTTCTAAGAAGCACACAGGCCCCTCAGTTGTATGGAAATTGTAGATTGACTGTTCTCATTTCCTGTTGAAAAAATGTTTTCAAATATCACAAATGTATTTAAATATGCATTACTTGCATTTTCTCAAAAGTCCCTTTGATCTTAGTATGTGAGATAATTACATATTTTCATAACACAGAAACCAATAATAATCACTTAACATGGCCAGATTCTGAAATCTCATAGCACCAGCAGTTTTTTTTCTTGCAGACTGAGTCAAGATGTGACTCCTGGTTAATTCCTGAAGACCTCAATAAATTAGAAGCACTTTCTAGTATGAAAGGAGAGCTTAGTTACACACAGTTAATTAATGTCACTAATGCAGTTACTTTTTCCACCAAATGTTGAATCTTACATTAATTTGGTAGAGTTTAAATGCTCCCTATGTGAATTAACTTTTTTAACCTCACATTTAATTTTTCCACTGCAATAGATGTCATTTAATGGCATCGTGCATGTAATTGGTGTAATCTAGAGCTAATTTGTTTTCTTATAATTTCTGAATGGGACATTTGTTAATTGAATTCTAGTAACTTTCCTTCCCATCACCCCTTCCCATCAGGCCTCTATTTCTATCAAGGTAATTGTGCTAAAGCTGACACACACCCAGATCTAGAGCAAGGTGAAGCCAATCATTTCATGTTCCCCTTTTGCCACACCTTTTGGTTCAATGGTGGGCATGTGATATGAATCAGAGAAGTACTCTGAGTCTCAGGATTTGTTTTGTGTATGCTACGAGAAAGGTACTCTCATTTTTTCAAGCATGAAGGATGAGCTATTAACAGAAATATGAGAATCATGAATTTTTAGGATACAGCAGTAATTAACAGGTGGAGATTAGAAAAGGAAAAAAGTGTTCCTTCTATAACACCACTGATTTACTAATCAAAAGCAGCCTGCAGTCAGACTTTACTTCTCTAATTTTCAGTTGCACAAACAAGTTAACAATATCTTTATTAAGAAAATACACATATATGAAAGTATCTAAAAATAAATTTATGGCACAATAAATAGTCACCTATGGAAATACTATCCAGGTCGAGAAATATAATGTGATCAACACCCTCAAAGCTCATTGATGCCCTCTGTCAATCTCTATCCTTTACTTTCTATACAGAAGCAAACGATATACTGGGTTTTTATATGAGTGAGTGGTTTTGCCTATTTCTGAACTGTAAATGCCTAAATGCATACACTTTGCATTCGTGTTTAGCTTCTTTCTCTCAAAATTATGCTTATAAGATTTATCCATATTTAGCATTAATTCATTCATTTTCACTGCTGTAGAGTATTCCATTTCTGACTGTAACAAACTTATGGCCCTTTATTACTATATATGTCACATATATATTATCTCCTTGTGATTTTGTGTCTATTTTTTCATTCTCTTAATTCTTCTCATGAAAAACAGTGTTCATAGTTTTTGTTTTTTTTTTTTTTTTGCGGTATGTGGGCCTCTCACTGTTGTGGCCTCTCCCATTGCAGAGCACAGGCTCCGGATACGCAGGCTCAGCAGCCATATCTCACGGGCCCAGCCACTCCGCGGCATGTGGGATCTTCCCGGACTGGGGCACGAACCCATGTCCCCTGCATCGGCAGGTGGACTCTCAACTACTCCACCACCAGGGAAGCCCCACTGTGTTCATAGTTTTAAGGGAGTCTAATTTATCATTTTTTTTAATGGTTAGCTTTTTGGGTCTTGTGTAAGTAAACTTTTTTCTATGCTGAAGTCATATCTAACAATCATCTAACAAAGATGATATCTAATAATTATCTCTAAAGAGGTTCATTGCTTTATTTTTCTTATTTCATTCTCAGTCTTGCTAAAATTAATGTTTTCATATGTGGTGGGGTAGGAGTCATTGTTTTTGTTGTTTGCTTGCTTGCTTACTTTCACCTATATGTATATCCAACTGATTTAGCAACATTCACTGAAAAGTATCTCTTTTTGCTCTGATGTCCACCTTTGTTATTACATCCAATGTCTTCATATGCATGGGTCCATTTGTACTCAGTTTTATTCCATCCTTCATCTTGTCTCTTTTGAGCCAATATGACACTAACCTTTATTAACTTTAACAACCACAACTTATAAGTCTCAATAACCACTAGCGTAAACTTCCCAATTTTTTTTTCCAAGTAACTTGACTATTAATAAACTTGTAAATTTCAACAAAATATTGCTGGATTTCTTCACATTCTATTACTTTGTCAAGGATGTACCAGAATCTTCTACAATTTGCTGTGTAGGTAAAGCAGACACTC
The DNA here is from genome assembly GCF_008692025.1 of Phocoena sinus. Lineage (NCBI taxonomy): Eukaryota > Metazoa > Chordata > Mammalia > Artiodactyla > Phocoenidae > Phocoena > Phocoena sinus. The sequence continues at coordinate 59,844,521 of NC_045780.1, read as the reverse complement.
ACATTCAGCCTCAGCACAGAGGAATCTCTACGTAAGCACCTGTCATTTATCATGAATTTGGGGCAGTCACCTTTTCTTCACTCTGAGCTTCCTAATTATTGCTATAGTAACCCAGAGATTATAATAAAGAAATTTATAATCCATTCACATTTGGTTTCTCAGAATTGATTTTATATTGAGAAACAGAACTTGCATTCTTAGAATGTGGCAGAGCTGGCAAATAAATGCCAAAGCATAGAGTTAACACTTGTGAGCAACTGTCCAGAGAGGAAATTGGGACCAGCTCTTGTCAGAAACTGGTGAACAAATGTTTCTGTGTCCCCTTTAGGCCAAGGTACTTATGCAGGGCATCTGCTTTCCACATACTTTCTTTTCCTCTCCACTGGCTGGATGCAGTGACACATGGACCAAGAGAATTCTGGAGCCACCATCTGGCAGGAGGCCTCCTCCCACCCAGGAGCACCTACCCAGAACCAAATCCAGATAACGGAATTTTATTGCTTATGAAATTAATTTTACTGTTCCATTCACTGACTCCCTGAGATGGATGTTTTGTTGACTAACTGTAGCCTTTCTGTTTCCTTTGTTAACACAAGCATTTAAGACCACAGATATTAGATTATTTTGCCCTTTTTCAAAGGTTATAGTATGTAATATTTTCATAACTTTTTAGTTTTAAACATTTTCTAATTCCCATTATGATTTTCTATTTGACTTTTGGGTTACGAAAATGGATAACCTACACTGTGTACCCATTTCTTGTTATATTTTTTAACATATAATATAATTGCATTATGGTAAGAGAGTATGTTTTATAGCATATAAATCCTAAACTTTGCTCAAATAATTTTCACAAATGTTTCATGTATTCCTCTTTAATTGTTGGTTTCAGAGTTTTGCATATATTAAGAGGTCAAAAAATTTAATTCCACTCTTCACATTTGCTGTATACTTCTGTTGTTTTTTTAATTAGATTGACCTGATTAGTTAGAGATGTAATAAGATTTCTCATTGTGGCAATGCATTTGTCTATGGCTTTACATATAAAATAAGACTATGCTTTTATTTTTTTCAAGTATACAATATATTGATATTAACTGCAGTCACATGCTGTGCCTTAGATCTCTAGAACATATTTACCTGATAACTGAAAATCTGTACCCTTTTACCAACATCTCCCTATTTACCACATGTATGGCCCCTGGGAACCAACATTCTACTCTATATTTCTCTAAGGATAACTTTTCTATAGATTCAATATATAAGTAATAACATGCAATATTTGTCTTTCTGTGTCTGGCTTATTTCACTTAGCATAATGTCCTCCAAACTCATACAAACTGTTGCAAATGCAAGATTTCCTTCTTTTATAAGAAATAAGTTCTGGGTATCTAATGTACATCATGGTGAGTATAGTCAATATCATTGTATTATATACTGAAATTTGCTAAGAGAGTAGACCATAAGTGTTCTCATACACACAAAAATACCTATGTGAGGTGATAGATGGTGAATTATCTTGTGTTCATTGTTTCACAATGTATTCATAGGTTAAATCATCACATTGTATATCTTAAAAAACAAAAGACTATGCTTTTACTCATAGGTTTTTTTCCTTATGAACTGAATAATAATTAATTCAGCAATTATTTAGGTTAGCTATTTTGTTTGTTTATGTCTTTTCTTTTTTTCTGGATGACTGACTTGATAATGATTTCTTCCAAAAGTGATTTGGATTTGTTTCTTTCAAGAACTCACCAGTGTAAGGTTATATAAAAAAACATACTTGGGAGATTGGAACCAAGACAGTGGAGTAGAAGAACGTGCTCTCACTCCCTCTTACGAGAGCACCAGAATCACAACTACCTGCTGGACAATCATCGACAGGAGGACACTGGAACTCACCAGAAAAGATACCCAGGTCCAAGGACAAAGGAGAAGCCACACTGAGACGGTAGGAGGGGCGCAATCAAAGTAAAATCAAGTCCCATAACTGCTGGGTGGGTGACTCACAGACTGGAGAACACTTATACCACAGAAGTCCACCCACTGGAGTGAAGGTTCTGGGCCCCACGTCAGGCTTCTCAAACTGGGGGTCCGGCAACGGGAGGAGGAATTCCTAGAGAATCAGACTTTGAAGGCTACTGGGATTTGATTGCAGGACTTCGACAGGACTTGGAGAAACAGAGACTCCACTCTTGAGGGCACACACAAAGTGATGTGTGCATCGGGACCCAGGGGAAAGAGCAGTGACCCCAGGGGACACTGAACCAGACCTACCTGCTAGTGTTGGAGGGTCTCCTGCAGAGGTGGGGGGTGGCTGTGGCTGACCGTGAGGACAAGGACACTGGCAGCAGAAGTTCTGGGAAGTACTCCTTGGCTTGAGCCCTCCCAGAGTCCACCATTAGCCCCACCAAAGCCCAGGTAGGTTCCAGTGTTGGGTTGCCTCAGGCCAAACAACCAACAGAGAGGGAACCCAGCCCCACTCATCAGCAGTCAAGCAGATAAAAGTTTTACAGAGCTCTGCCCACCAGAGCAACAGCCAGCTCTACCCACCACCAGTCCCCCCCATCAGGAAACTTGCACAAGCCTCTTAGATAGCCTCATCCACCAGAGGGCAGGCAGCAGAAGCAAGAAGAACTACAGTTCTGCAGCCTGTGGAACAAAAACCACATTCACAGAAAGATAGACAAGATGAAAAGGCAGAGGGCTATGTACCAGATGAAGGAACAAGATAAAACCCCAGAAAAACAACTAAATGAAGTGGAGATAGGCAACCTTCCAGAAAAAGAATTCCGAATAATGATAGTGAAGATGATCCAGGACCTCGGAAAAAGAATGGAGGCAAAGATCAAGAAGATGCAAGAAATGTTTAACAAAGACCTAAAAGAATTAAAGAACAAATAAACAGAGATGAACAATAACTGAAATGAAAACTACACTAGAAGGAAAAAATAGCAGAATAACTGAGGGAGAAGAATGGATAAGTGACCTGGAAGACAAAACGGTGGAATTCACTGCTGAGGAACAAAATAAAGAAAAAAGAATGAAAAGAAATGAAGACAGCCTAAGAGACCTTTGGGACAACCTTAAACGCAAAAACATTTGCATTATAGGGGTCCCAGAAGGAGAAGAGAGAGCGAAAGGACCAGAGAAAATATTTGAAGAGATTATAGTTGAAAACTTCCCTAACATGGGAAAGGAAAGAGCCATCCAAGTCCAGGAAGCACAGAGAGTCCCATACAGGATAAACCCAAAGAGAAACACACTGAGACACGTAGTAATCAAATTAGCAAAAATTAAAGACAAAGAAATATTATTATAAGCAGCCAGCGAAAAACGACAAATAACATACAAGGGAACTCCCATAAGGTTAACAGCTGATTTCTCAGCAGAAATTCTACAAGCCAGAAGGGAGTGACATGATATAACTAAAGTGATGAAAGGGAAGAAACTATAACCAAGATTACTCTACCCAGCAAGGATCTCATTCAGATTTGATGGAAAAATCAAAAGCTTCACAGACAAACAAAAGCTAAGAGAATTCAGCACCACCAAACCAGCCCTACAACAAATGCTAAAGGAAATTCTATAAGTGGGAAACACAAGAGAAGAAAAGGACCTACAAAAACAAACCCAAAACAATTAAGAAAATTGTCATAGGAACACATGTATTGATAATTACCCTAAACGTGAATGGATTAAATGCTCCAACCAAAAGACACAGGCTTGCTGAATGGATAGACAAACAGGACCCATATATATGTTGTCTACAAGAGACCCATTTCAGATCTAGGGACACATTCAGACTGAAAGTGAGGGGATGGAAAAAGATTTTCCATGCAAATGGAAATCAAAAGAAAGCTGGAGTAGCAATACTCATATCAGATAAAATAGATGTTAAAATAAAGAATGTTACAAGAGACAAGGAAGGACACTAAATAATGATCAGGGAATCAATCCAAGAAGAAGATATAACAATTATAAGTATATATGCACTGAACATAGAAGCACCTCAATACATAAGGCAACTGCTAATAGCTATAAAAGAGGAAATCAACAGTAACACGATAATACTGGGGGGTTTAACACCTCACTTACACCAATGGACAGATCATCCAAAATGAAAATAAATAAGGAAACAGAAGCTTTAAATGACACAATAAACCAGATTGATTTAATTGATATTTATAGGACATTCCATCCAAAAACAGCACATTACACTTTCTTCTCAAGTGCGCACGGAACATTCTCCAGGATAGATCACAACTTGGGTCACAAATCTAGCCTCAGTAAATTTAAGAAAACTGAAATCATATCAAGCATCTTTTCTGACAACAACGCTATGAGATTAGAAATGAATTACAGGGGAAAAAATATAAAAAACACAAACATATGGAGGCTAAACAATACGTGACTAAATAACCAAGGGATAACTGAAGAAATCAAAGGGGAAAGAAAAAAAACCTAGAGACAAATGACAATGAAAACACGATGATCCAAAACCTATGGGATGCAGCAAAAGCAGGTCTAAGAGGGAAGTTTATAGCTATACAAGCCTACCTCAAGAAACAAGAAAAATCTCAAATAAACAATCTAACCTTACATCTAAAGGAACTGGAGAAAGAAGAACAAAAACACCCCAAGGTTAGCAGAATGAAAGAAATCATCAAGATTAGAGCAGAAATAAATGAAATAGAAACAAAGAAAACAATAGCAAAGATCAGTAAAACTAAAAGCTGGTTCTTTGAGAAGATAAACAAAATTGATAAATCATTAGCCAGACTCATCAAGAGAAATAGGGAGAGGACTCAAATCAATAAAATTAGAAATGAAAAAGTGGAAGTTACAACAGACATCGCAGGAATACAAAGTTTCCTAAGAGATTACTACAAGCAACTGTATGCCAATAAAATGGACAACCTGGAAGAAATGGCCAAATTCTTAGAAAGGAATAACCTCCCAAGACTGAAACAGGAAAGAACAGATAATATGAACAGACCAATCACAAGTAATGAAATTGAAACTGTGATTAAAAATCTTCCAACAAACGAAAGTCCAGGAGCAGATGGCTTCACAGGTGAATTCTATCAAACATTTAGAGAAGAGCTAACACCCAACCTTCTCAAACTCTTCCAAAAAATTGCAGAGGAAGGAACATTCCCACACTCATTCTATGAGGCCACCATCACCCTGATACCAAAACGAGAAAAAGATACTACAAAAAGAGAAAATTATAGATGAATATCACTGATGAATATAGATGCAAAAATCCTCAACAAAATACGAGCAAACAGAATCCAGCAACACATTAAAAGGATCATACACCATGATCAAGTGGGATTTATCCCAGGGATGCAAGGATTCTTCAATATATGCAAATCAATCAATGTGATACACATATTAACAAATTGAAGAAGAAAAACCATATGATCATCTCAATAGATACAGAAAGAGCTTTTGACAAAATTCAACATCGATGTACGAGAAAAACTCTCCAGAAAGTGGGCCTAGAGGTAACCTACCTCAACATAATAAAGGCCATATATGACAAACCCACAGCAAACATCATTCTCAATGGTGAAAAACTGAAAGCATTTCTCTAAGATCAGAAACAAGACAAGGATATCCACTCTCACCACTATTATTCAGCATAGTTTTGGAAGTCCTAGCCACGGCAATCAGAGAAGAAAAAGATATAAAAGGAATACAAATTGGAAAATAAGTAAAACTGTCACTGTTTGCAGATGACATGATACTGTACATAGAGAATCCCTAATATGCCACCAGAAAACTCCTAGAGCTAATCAATGAATTTGGTAAAGTTGCAGGATACAAAATTTTGCACAGACATCTCTTGCATTCCTATACACTAATGATGAAATATCTGAAAGAGAAATTAAGGAAACACTCCCATTTACCACTGCAACAAAAAGGATAAAATACCTGGGAATAAACCTACCTGGGGAGACAAAAGGCCTGTATGCAGAAAACTATAAGACACTGATGAAAGAAATTAAAGATGATACAAGCAGATGGAGAGATATACCATGTTCTTGGATTGGAAGAATCAATAATGTGAAAATGACTATACTACCCAAAGCAATCTACAGATTCAATGCAATTCCTATCAAATTACCAATGGCATTTTTTACAGAACTAGAACAAAAAATCTTAAAATTTGTATGGAGACACAAAAGACCCCAAATAGCCAAAGCAGTCTTGAGGGAAAAAGATGGAGCTGGAGGAATCAGACTCCCTGACTTAACACTATACTATAACGCTACAGTAATCAAGACAATATGGTACTGGCACAAAAACAGGAACATAGATCAATGGAACAAGATAGAAAGCTCAGAGATAAACCCACGCACCTATGGTCAACTAATCTATGGCAAAGGAGGGGCAAGGATATACAATGGAGAAAAGACAGTCTCTTCATTTAGTGGTGCTAGGAAAACTGGACAGTTACATGTAAAAGAATGAAATTAGAACACTCCCTAACACAACACAGAAAAATAAACTCAAAATGGATTAGACACCTAAATGTAAGACCGGACACTATAAAACTCTTAGAGGAAAACATAGGAAGAATACTCTTGGATTAAAATCACAGCAAGATCTTTTTTGATCCACCTCCTAGAGTAATGGAAATAAAAACTAAAATAAAGAAATGGGACCTAATGAAACTTCAAAGCTTTTACACAGCAAAGGAAACTACAAACAAGATGAAAAGACAACCCTCAGAATGGGAGAAAATATTTGCAAACGAATCAATGGACAAAGGATTAATATCCAAAATATATAAACAGGTCATGCAGCTCCATATTAAAAAAACAAACAACCCATTCCAAAAATGGGCAGAAGACCTAAATAGACATTTCTCCAAAGAAGACATACAGATGGACAAGAAGCACATGAAAAGCTGCTCAACATCACTAATTATTAGAGAAATGCAAATCAAAACTACAACGAGGTACCACCTCACACCAGTTAGAATGGGCGTCATCAGAAAATCTACAAACAACAAATGCTGGAGAGGGTGTGGAGAAAAGGAACCCTCTTGCACTGTTGGTGGGAATGTAAATTGATACAGCCACTATGGAGAACAGTATGGAGGTTCCTTAAAAAACTAAAAATAGAACTACCATATAACCCAGCAATCCCACTACTGAGCATATACCCAGAGAAAACCATAATTCAAAAAGACACATGCACCCCAATGTTCATTGCAGCACTATTTACAATAGCCAGGTCATGGAAGCAACCTAAATGCTCATCGACAGACAAATGGATAAAGAAGATGTGGTACATTTATACAATGGAATATTACTCAGCCATCAAAAGGAACGAAATTGGGTCATTTGTTGAGACGTGGATGGATCTAGAGACTGTCATACAGAATGAAGTAAGTCAGAAAGAAAAAAACAAATATGGTATATTAATGCATGTATGTGGAACCTAGAAAAATGGTACAGATGAACCAGTTTGCAGGGCAGAAGTTGAGACACAGACGTAGAGAAGAAACATATGGACACCAAGCAGGGAAAGCTGCGAGTGTGTGGGGATGGTGGTGTGATGAACTGGGCAATTGGGATTGACATGTATACAGTGATATGTATAAAATTGATGACTAATAAGAACCTGCTCTGTGTGTGTGTGTGTGTGTGTGTATATATATATATATATATATATATATATATATATATATATATATATATATATAATTCAAGTCAAAAAAAAACTAAGCAAAAAAAAAAAACCATACTTGGACTCTTTTTTTTTTTAGACCACATAAATTATAGGGATTTAGTGTAAGAACAGGGGTTTGTGTTGAAAATTTCTTGTGAGAGATTTTTTTCCATTTCCTTTTTCATTTCACAGTCAGTGCCAAAGATAGAATTCTAGTGATCCACTGAAGGTTGGGGGAGTGGAGATGAGGGGTTTGCATAAGGAGTTAATTCAAATTTATTAAGGAGGCATTCCCTGGAGTCCTTGAGTTTCAGGGTTTCCTCTTAGTTTTCCCACTGTGTATGGGTCCTGAGGTTTGTCTGCTAGCCCCCAAGGTTTGAGATACTGTGGAAAACTATTCATGAGTTCATTAAATTTGACAGATGCCTTCAAGGTGAATGTCAGCCTCATGGCTTATTTTGTATCTCTGAGTTATAGCCTTCATTTAGATTTTGGCCTTGGTATTCCTTATTTTTTTGCCAGTTCACAGATGCATTTTAAAAAGTCCTTTCTTAATATTTAATTTGGATTTATATTTGCTTTCAGTAGCAATTTTAACCACAGTGCTAGAAATAGGAATACTACATCTGATATATCACAGTTTTGTGCAGATTATATCCTATATCTTATCCATTTCATCTACCACAGCATCTGACTAATGACAAAAAATGTAATTTTTGCTAATGTTTTATTGGTATTTAAAATACCTTAATTTTACTGCATAATGACCATGTATATCATTAGCATGCTAGTCTCTGGAATATGACATAATTATCCTTATGGAAATATCAACCTGGTGAAAAACACCTACCTTCTGTGCAGGCAAATATAATAAAAGAAATATTGGTTCATATCGATTTTAGATAGTGATTTAACTAGTGCATTCGCCATTTTAAAAATTCTGCCTTCTTTCAGGAAATATTTTAATGTAACCTATATAATGTATAAAGTACAAGATTAAAAATACACAAAAATAAGCATAGTAGAAATTCTGGTAAAATAAATTTCAAATCTTTATCATGGTCTATGAGTCCTATGTTCTCTCTCCCAGGCCATCTTTAAAACTGTATCCCCCGGAATGCTCTGCTGTCTTCATCCTGCAGATCCTGGCACCAGTCATGTTCTTTCCTAGCACAGAGACTTTGCACATACTGTCTCCACTACCTGAGAACTTTCCACCCAGCTCTTCACAGTGGCTCATTACACATTTTCTACTCAAACATCAACCCCCCCCACCAGAGATGTCTTTCCAGATTATTCTCATTAAGGCAGGTATTTTTATCTGTTATCATTTTTCATCCTAGCCTAAGTAGCAATTAAGAGTAGCTGTAATTATGTTTTTCAGTGCTTAGTCATTGTATGTCGCTCTCAAACAAGTGTTTTAATTTGTATCACTCTAATACCATACACTAGTGATGAACATAAAGGGTGCTCAATAAATACTAGTTGCAAATGAGCGCTGAATGCAACACTGTATGTACTACGTTCACAAAATGACCTTCTCCTTGACACCTAACATGAGGAACAGAGAAACACATATAAAATAGAAATCTGTATCTACAGTAAATGGAAAAGGTTTAAATAAATATTATAAACACCCTAAATAACAGAGGATAATTTCTACTTGCCACAAAAACAAAAAAGATCATACCAGGGGCTTTAAAAAAATACTTCTTAGTTTGTGATAAGAGTGTGGTGTGGCCAGGACTAATTGAAGGAAATTCCAAAGGGCCTCACTTCAATTGCCTAGTTTAAAGGGAAAAAAAACCCAAAGGACTTGATGGCCAAATGACAGGAGACTTAACATATCATGGAAGAGAGGCAGCTACTGCAGATGAGGAGGAAATACTGGCTCAAACATTAACCCCTGGCCAACCAGATCTTTTATTTTCTCTCGCTCTGATTCTATTTTCTAAACAGTGAAGTTGAAATATTGAGATGTCATTGACGGACTAAAAACAAGAAGGTTGTGAAGAGAAGAGCGTACTGCAATCTATTAAATACATTATAATTGTTCTTCATGCTTACTTGTCTTATTATGAAAGTGACTATCTCCCAAACTTGGGAGGCCCTTATCCTAGTGCAGGACATAATTACAACCTAAGGGAGCTGGAATGAAATACAGAAGTTGAAAACAATCAGGATGAGGAAGGAAGGAAGGGAGGGAGGGAGGGAGGAAGAAAAGAAGGAAGGAAGGAAGGAAGGAAGGAAGGGAGGGAGGGAGGGAGGGAGGAAGGAAAGAAGGAAGGAAGGGAGGGAGGGAGGGAGGGAGGAAGGAAGGAAGAAAAAGAAAATGGATCAATGAGCTCCTTTATCACATGTACAAAACAATCAACTTCAAATACTAAGGGTTAAATCTATTTACTGGGGGGTAAATAGCAGGCCTGGGAGAAAATAGTAGTGTCAGTATTAAACTCACAATGATAAAAGGATTCTGAAAGCTGGCAGGCTGGTTGGGAACCCAGGACATGAGAAAGTACAACATCGTGAGTTCCCTAGGTTTTCTTTTTATTTCCGATATATCTCTGGACCAGGTGATGGAGAAGCCTGTAATACCAAACCACCAACAGGCATAGCAAAACAATAATAAAACAAGCAAACCAACAAGAAAAGACTGTCTTCCCTGGTTAAGAGACCTAGAAAGCATAAGTCCAACAAAGACCTGTAGAGAGCCCGGACTCTGACTCATCACCTGGCTGCTGCTGACGATCTAATCCACTGGTGGCAGTGGTAGCAGCAAAGACGGAATCCATTCCAGCTCTTCTCAAAATTCAGGGCATCCCTGGGCAATCTGACTTGCTGCATCAGAGCTCACAGTGAAGACCTGGCTTTCCCAGTCCAAGTTTCATAACCCAGACCCAGTGGGTGGATCAATCTATCAGCAGCTCAAGCAACAAAGTCCTAGTGGGCCATCCCAGACCTGGCTCAACAACTGGGGTACCAGCAGGCAGACCAATTTGCTGACAGCAGCAGCAGCAGCAAAGTCCTACCACTTCCTGCCCTCTACACAGTGGCATAAAGACACACAGACCCAGTGGCTTTGTCCACGTCCCTCCAAAAGTTGCTCAGTGACAGCAGGAGGCACATGGAAGTTCCTTCCATCTCTGCAGATGGCACCAGTAGGACTGAGTAGGAGACCCTAGAGCACCAGACAAATGAAGAAGAGAATAGCACTGCAAGGGGAGGAAACTAAACAATCATACAAACTCTATCCCATAAAATTGGCCAGAACCTATATGCTGAACCTAAACAAGGCAACTGCGTGCTAAAATAGATGATTCAGATAGGACCAAGATTCTCCTAACATCATAACCAAAATGTCCAAACTGAAAACACTTGTCACATGAAGAGTCAGGAAAACTTCAGTTTGAATGAGAAAGACAGTAAACTGACACTAGTACCCAAAAGAAGATGATGTGAGTATTATTTGGTAAGGATTTAGAATCAGCTACCATATAAATCCCTCAGCAATTAACTGCACATTTTCTTGAACCTAAAGTAAAAAGAAAATTGCACCAAAGGGAAAGAAGTTAGAAAGAGAAGAGTTTCTACTTTCAGGAAAATGGAGTACTTGCACTTTTTTTCTACTTCTAGGGTGAACCAGCTAGGGCTCATGTGACCAGAAGAACAACATGGTAGTAAGTTCCAGAGTTTTCTTACTGCCTCTTACATCTCAGAATGGATGCCAGAGGACCCAGCAACCTGGAAGTGCTAAGAGGTTAGGCAGCAAAAGACCCCCACAAATGCCTGTCCTCTATAGCCAAAAAACTAGGAGAAGGAAAGCCTAGAAAGAAAACTTTTAGAAAAGCACATTTAAACCCCACGGAATAAAACTGCAGCCCCACCTCCATCCATGCCAGCAAAGGCTGAGCACCAAGTCCAAATGTCCACCCTCAAAAGGCTTAATGAGGGCTTCCCTGGTGGCGCAGTGGTTGAGAGTCTGCCTGCCGATGCAGGGCACACGAGTTCGTGCCCCGGTCCTGGAAGATCCCACATGCCGCAGAGCGGCTGGGCCCGTGAGCCATGGGCGCTGAGCCTGCGCGTCCAGAGCCTGTGCTCCACAACAGGAGAGGCCACAACAGTGAGAGGCCCGTGTACCGCAAAAAAAAAAAAAAAAAAAAAAAAAAAGGCTTAATGAGGCTCCGAACCCATCCTGCTAGAACCAAGTCAGAAGAAAGCAAACTAAGGCAAAATTTTAACTTTCAGCGTCTTGCCACATGATACCCAAAATGTCAGGTTTCAATTAAAAATCATTCAACCTTCCAAGAACCAGGGAGACCTCAAACTGAATGAAAACAGTCAATCAAGAGATGCCAACAAAATGATGACAGAAATGTTAGAATTATGACACATATTTTAAAGCAGTCATCATAAACCTGCTTCAGTGATCATGCCAAATAAGAAAATAAAGACTCTCAGCAAAGAAATAGAAAATATAGAGAAGAAACCAATGGAAATTTTAGCCTTGAAAAATACAATAACCAAAAAAAAAATTTTTAAACCCTTAATGGATAGGCACAGAAGCTGAATGGAAGGACAGAGAAATCAGTGAAATTAAACATAGAAAAAATAAAAATTACTTAATCTGAACAACAAAGAGAAAATAGGATGTAAAAATGAATAGAACGTTAGGAATGATGAGAATACAAAAAATATTAAATATCGTGTCATCAGAGTTGAAAAGAAAGATGGCTTAAAGCACTTTAAGAAATAATAGAATAACTCCCCAAACTTAGCTGAAACCCCATAAATTTATATCCCCCAAATTTCAGTGAACTCTCCAACCAAATGAACCTATAGAAATACAAAACAAGACACATTATAGTCAAATTTCTGAAAACTAAAGACAATTGGAATATCTGGAGAGCCATGAGAGAGAAGAAAACATTGTACCTATAGGGAAAAAAAATAAAATGGTAAAGGATTTTTCATAAGAAGTATTTCTGAAGGTCAGAAGGAAGTGGCAGAACATTTTTCAAGTGCTGGGGAAAGCAAACAAATAAACAAAATACCCCTCTAAACCCAGAATCCATACTGAGTGAAAATATCCTTCAGGAATGAAGAAAGAATCAACATATTCACAGATGAAGGAAAACTAAGAGAATTTATAATTTACCTACTTTCAAACAGAAGGATTTGATTATTCCTCCAGATTAAATTACTGGGGTGGGGGAGAAAAATGTAAACCAAAAATACATATATACATTCAAACACAATAAAGTAACCTATATTAAATGTAAATATGATATACATACACATGCTTTTAGTCACTGTACAGAAATGATCCAGCCATGCTAAAGTCAACTAATTATTGATATTTATAAAATAGTAACCTTCAAATATTTTATCTTGATATAATTATTTTCTGTAGAAAAAAATAACTATTTCAACATGCTGACATAAATTATATTATTCTCTGCTGATTTTAGAAAGACTTTAATTCTACAAAAGTCTTCAAATTTCCCAGGAGGGGTTATGCCTGACAATTTGTATTGATATAAACTCCATTTAACTTGACCTGAATCTTAAATTCAGAAAATAAAAAGAGCTAATCTAATGTTTCAATAAAAGCAAGTGTCATGAAAGTGGATTAATTCTGATGATTAAAGTATTTTATTTATCAACTGGCTGAGAGAATTGAATAGTCAACAGAATGCAGGCAATTTAAAGCTCAGTCAACTCTAAAAATGAGGGACCAATTTTAGGAATAATTGTGGTATTCAGTGTTAATGCTCATTCAGTCCTTGATCTCCCTGCTGAGGATGTGAAGCAGTTGCTGACCACTGTGATATGGTGGCTTATTATTATTATGTTTAGAATTACTCAATGACTTGCCATTGAATTGGTTGTAGTGACTTCTTTCTTAGAGCTTAATTGTCAAAAATGAATTACTAAAAGATTAATATTTAAACCATGAACCTCAAATAAAGACCATTATCTATACAACATTATTTGTATTTATTTATGATACCTACTTTTGCATTACCTGTTTGTCTTATTTATAGTGCATTTTTATGTCTTTCTGTGTTTTTTTCTTATTGCAGGGAATATTTCCTAATTATTCTTTTTTTCCCTTCTCTACAAATATGGAACTTTTTTTTTTTTTTTGTGGTATGCGGGCCTCTCACTGCTGTGGCCTCTCCCGTTGCAGAGCACAGGCTCCAGACATGCAGGCTCAGTGGCCATGGCTCACAGGCCCAGCCGCTCCACGGCACGTGGGATCCTCCTGGACCGGGGCACAAACCCATGTCCCCTGCATCGGCAGCTGGACTCTCAACCACTGTGCCACCAGGGAAGCCCTGGAATGTTTTTATACTTCAGTGATAACCCTATAAATTTTAGCTTTCATATTTAATCTATCAAAATATAAGATACAGGTCAGAGACCAGATCAAGATAGCAGAGTAGGAAGAACCAGAGATCCCATGGACACACCAGAACTACAGCTACATGTAGAACAACTAACTTGGAGAAGAACCAGAAGACTTTCAGAACAGATTTTCTACAATTAAGGATATAAAGAAATAAAATGGTCATGAAGAACCTAGGGGTAGGATGGAATAAAGATGCAGACCTACTAGAGAACGGACCTGAGGACACGGGGAGGGGGAAGGGTAAGCTGGGACAAAGTAAGAGAGTGGCATAGACATATATACACTACCAAATGTAAAATAGATAGCTAGTGGGAAGCAGCCACATAGCACAGGGAGATCAGCTTGGTGCTGTGACCACCTAGAGGGGTGAGATAGGGAGGGTGGGAGGGAGGGAGACGCAAGAGGGAGGAGATATGGTGATATATGTATATGTACAACTGACTCACTTTGTTATACAGCAGAAACTAACACACCATTGTAAAGCAATTATATTCCAATAAAGATGTTAAAAAAAAAAAGGATATAAAGAAAAGGCCACATTGAGATGGACAGAGCATAGATACAACCTAGTCAGAACCCACATCCCTGGTATGATGACCCACAAGCAAGAGCGGTATCACAACCACAGAAGTCCCCGTAAGGAGCAAGGGGTCTGAGCCCCACACGGAGCTCCCCAGCTTGATGGGTTTACACCAGGGAGACAAGCTCCCACAACATCTGGCTTTGAAAGCAGGGGCTTTCCATCCAGGAGAGCTGGAGGTCTGTGAGAAACTGAGACTCTGCCCTTGAAGGGCTCATGCACAAACTCACCAGTTCCAAGTACCAATGCAGAGGCAGCATCTTGAAAAGTGCCTGAGTTATATAAGAAGTCCATTGACTAATTTTAAATTGCATGCTAGAGGGGTAGGAATCTGGTGGAACTTTCTGTAGGGATAGAAGCACTGGTGGGGGTCATTTAAAAAAAATTCTTCCACCTAGCTGGCTCAGTGCTGATGGACACCAGTTCTGTCACTCTCCATCACCTTAGGTAACACTGTGCCCTGCCTCAGTATTCCCTTGAGGACCTGCTCTGCCTAGCTTAGCCTGCCCACCCTAGCTGGCTGTGTCATCCTACCCAGCAGGCAGTCCTGGCTGGCATCCACTCCCCTACAAACCAGCTCCAGCTTCTAGGGGGCCAGCCTCACGCCCCAGTGTGCTTCAACCACAACAGGAGGGCACATGCAACCCACAAAAAAGATACCCCTGGAGCACCTGGGACTGGTGACTGGGGGGATTGCACCACTGGGCCCCACAGGACACCTTCTACATAAGGCCACTCTTTTAAGACCAGGAGATGTAGCTGATATACCTAATACATAGAAACAAACACACAGAGAGTTAGACAAAATGAAGAGATAAAGGAATACCTTCAAAATGAAAAAAAAACAAGACAAAACCTCAGAAGAAAGAACTAAAAAAAAGGAGATAATAAGCAATTTACCATATAAAGAGTTCAAAATAATAGTCATAAAGATGCTCATCAAACTCTGAAAATAATGGAGTAACTCTGTGGGAACTTACAAAAAGATAGAAAATATAAAAAAGAAGTAATCAAAACAAAAGAATACAGAAACTGAAATAAGAAATACATTAGAGAGAATCAATAAGAAATTAGAGGATACAGAAGAATGGATCAATGACCTGGAAGACAGGGGAGTGGAAATCACTCAATCAGAAAAGAAAAAAGAAAAAAGAATAAGAAAAATGAGTATAGTTTAAAAGACCTCTGGGACAATATCAAGCATACTAAGATTTAAATTACAGGGGTCTCAGAAGGATAACAAAAAGAGAAAAGGACACAAAACCTATTTGAAGAAACAATGGTTGAAAATTTCCTTAACTTGGTGAAGGAGACATATATCCAAGTCCAGTAAGCATAGAGAGTCCCAAGCAAGATGAACCCAAAGAGACCCATAACAAGACACTTTATAATTAAAATGCTAAAAGTCAACAATAAAGAGAGAATCTTAAAAGCAGCAAGAGAAAACAACTAGTTACGAACAAGGGTACTACCATAATATTATCCGCTGATTTTCAGCAGAAAGTTTACAGTCCAGAAGGGACTGGCAGGATACATTCAAAGTGCTAAAAGAAAAAATATAAACAAAAACAAAAAACCTTACAACCAAGAATACTCTAACCAGCAAGGTTATAATTCAGAATGAAGGAGAGATAAACAATTTCCCAGACAAGCAAAGCTAAAGGAGTTCAGGATGATTATACTGATCTTACAAGAAATGTTAAAGGAACTTCTTTAATGCAAGAGAAAAGGTCATAACTAGAAACAAACAAACAAAAGTAATCACAAAAGAAAAAAAATCTCACTGGTAAAGAGAAACATATAGTAAAGGTAGCAGGTCACCACCCATAAAGCTAGTATGAAGGTCAAAAGACAAGAGTAGCGAAATCACCTATATCTAAAGTAATTAGAAAAGTGGTACACAAAATAAAAAGATGTAAAATATGTCAAAAACATAAAATGTGGGAGGGAGAGTAAAAATGTAGATATTTTAGGGCTTACTGGTGGTGCAGTGGTTGAGAGTCCGCCTGCCGATGCAGGGGACACGGGTTCGTGCCCTAGTCCGGGAAGATCCCACATACCGTGGAGCGGCTGGGCCCGTAAGCCATGGCCACTCAGCCTGAGCGTCTGGAGCCTGTGCTCCGCAATGGGAGAGGCCACAACAGTGAGAGGCCCGCGTACCACAAAAAAAAAAAAGTAGATATTTTAGAAGGTACTCTAACTTATTAGATGACTTCATATATAGTGTAAGAACTTAAAATATTTCATTTCTATTTTTACCCTCTTGATAGTTTTACTAATGCTGTCAGTCATTTTAATTTTAAATATAAATTTTCTTTTAATGGGTTTTAGATTATAAGAAAAAAATTTACATATTTAATTATGTACTATCCATTTTCATCACTCCACATTCCTTTGTGTAGATACATATTCCATACAATATAATTTTCCTTCTGCCTGATGGGTTCTGGTAAATGCTTCTTGCAGTGTAGATCTCTTGTGATCAATTCTTTTAGCTTTTCTATATCTGAAAACATCTTATGGATCCATGGGTTGATGTAAATATCAGTTTATTACTAAGCACTCACATGAATAGTTTCCTAACATGGAAGAGATTAGGAAATACAAATGCCACAGTTAATGCCTGCACATACAAAATAAATAGCTAAGGACCTGAATACTCCTTGGTAGAGCTATGGCCATGTATACGGGTCTATACAAGAATGAAGTGTGAAAAGAGAAAACATCTGAATCATAGGAAATCTAATCACCTAGGAGTTAAATTTGATTATAGAAATAAAGTTCATTTTTTATATACCTGAATACAACGGTTTGAAGAAAATTATTATAGAACAATTTATCTACATACTTTCTTTAATTATATTGACAACATTAGCAAATATTAGACAACTGAAATTACTATGAGGCAGCACTACGTTGTGAAGCATGTATAAATTAGAAGGCATGTATAGGACATACACATTAAATTTGTAAGTATTTGCTTCCATGTAGAAGTTTTTAGCATATTACTTTATGTTTCTATATGTGAAATAATTCCTTTTTTATAGTAGACTTTTAACAATTTCTGAGGACCAGTTACATAATAATCAAGGGGAAACAGAAGTGAACAAGACTTTCTCATTACACATAATGCAGTCCAGCAGAAAACACAAGAAAATACACAGACTAATAAAGTGTATACCCTGATACTGCACTGTGAAAAAAGGAAATAAGCAGACAGGAAGATATGCAACAAGAAATAATAGTTAAACTGAGATCCCATGGATCACTGGGGAAAAACATGGTAGGAAGGACACGAACTTCTGGTAAAGGAAACAGCTTAAGACACAGACCTAACTGAGGGATGACAAGCCATATTTGAGGAATTAAAATAAATTTTCTTAGACTCAAATAAAAGAACTACAATTTTCAGAATTTTTGTGTGTATAGCACAATACTGTTATTTATTTGGAATAACTGAAAATTTTAAGTTGAATACACTTCTACCATACCAGTCTACTGGTTAAGGTTAAATACTGTTTCGTATGCTCTGATCATGACCTCTTACATACTCACAGCAAAAAATGTTTTAGGTTACTATACAGTAAATGCAGTATTTCTTTGTCTTGGATAGGACACTGGGTGCTGACTATAACCTATACCATGCCCCTTCTGCATACTTTACAGAAAAACAAAAAACCAAAAAAACATTTCCTTCCTCACAGTCACACCCACAACAGTATATATCTTTCATGAATGAAACATAAGTTGTACATGTTGGTTTATGTTTGGTGCCAAATTATCCAGTTTTTATTTAAACAATGTTTAAAAACACCAGCACAGATTGGGAGAAAGAGCATTGAAGGGAGAGGCTATGTAAGAGCTTGAGTTTGGAATTTGAAACAAATTTTAGAAAACTGTTTTTTGGCATAAAAGCAATAAGAAGCTATAGAATGCTTTCAAAAAAAGGAAGCCTATATGTATTCTATTTATTCAAAGGTACTTTAGGATATTATTTTGAGGCTTTTGTCTTATTTTGCTTTCAAATTCCAGATTTGCTGTACACATTAATTATAGAAAATATTTACTTCAAAAAGAAGATTTTCTAGTATCTTTTTTAGTTAGCTGATAATAAATTAGAAGGTTAATTAACTCTGATTTATACGATATTTTATTTTTCTCATGTTGTTGAGCCAGTTATTCTTTGGTGTTTGCTGGGACAAATACTGGAGCTGAAAATCTCAGAGCAGAATATGTCATAAGGGGCTCTTTTTTTCACACTCTAAAGAAATACAGATGCATTCTTAGCCACATGTACCAACATACATCACTACTGATTGTTATAATATTAAGAAGCACTATAGCAACAACAGCAATAATACTAAGCAATAATCATATAGTGCTCCCTACAGGTAAGGCATAGTCCTAATTGCTTCACATATTTTCAATGTATCCTCATGAAAATGCTCTCAGGGTAATATTATTACTACCTCCACTCTACAGCCCAGTAACTGGAGGCACAAAGAGGTTAAGTAGTAACTTAATCAAGACCACAGAGGTGATAAGTGGTGAAGATGGGATTCCAAGCCTGTTAGTTTAGCTTCAAAATCCACTTTATTACATGTCATACAAAGCACCTGTAATAGAGTTTACATCCTCTGATATGGGCAGCCACTCATATTTACTTCTTTTCCAAAAAAGAACAGAAATAATGTGGAGGGAAAGGAAAATCAAGAGATGATGGTGAAAAAAAGGAATGTGAGTAAAGAAAAAAGCTAATACTTCACACCACAAGTTACCAGATATGTAAACATGAACAAGTTACTTAATATCTGAGCATTTTCCTTTTTCTTTAATGATAATGCCTACCTTGAAAACCTTATATGCATCTTGAAATATCTAGTATGGCATCTGACACATTTTAGGTATGTGATAGGTCTCATGTGATAAGTCAACAGAGAGTTTGTATGCCTATACGAGAGAAAACTGTCTCTATGAAAACTGTCTTTTCAAATAAAAGTACACCAAGGACACATGACAAAATCCACACATTTTTACATGGAAAAAATAGTATGTGTTTTTCTTTTGTTTATATTGTTGTTTCAAACTATTCTATCAGTGCAAGTTAGTGGACTGTAATGTAGTGCAGTGTGTAGTGCTACTTGCTGACCCAGGCTGATTGCTGGCCCATTAATTTGTGAATTTTATATAAACTCTGCTGATCAATCAAGTTTGGCAGGTTGTGTTTCTCTAAAGGTTAACAGGTGTGGTATGCATTTCCAGCCAGAAAGTCAAATTTAAGCTATGTACCAAGCAAAGATGGCATTCAATACTATTAGTCAGTACCTTTTCAGCCTACCCTTTATTAATATTTAATTTCGATGTCAAATAGACTAATTTAATGATATTAACTCATTCCAGGAATGGTTTCTTACTTTCCTTCTATCAAAGGCCCATGTGCATTGAGAGAGTTAAGAGACCCAATAAAGATACCTCGTTTATTTGGCCAATGCTATGGCATATTTACAAAACAGGCTAATGAATATATGTCATATATCTAGAGAATGACCATCCTTGTATTCCTCTTATAATTAATCAGCTTATGATGTTAAGACTTCTTATAGATATTTTCCTATATTCTGAGAGGTGAGGTGAAACAAAATAGTATTCAAAAATTGTTTTTATTCCATCTTGCACAAATATAGCCTACTCAGGGGAAGGTTAGAGAAAACTCTAGAAGAAAGACCAATTGCTTTCTCAGTTGCCCATCATAACATATAGAATTAAAAACTATAGCAGTCTTTTCTCCATTGCATATTCTTGCCTCCTTTATCAAAAATAAGGTGACCATATGTGCATGGGTTTATCTCTGGGCTTTCTCTCCTGTTCCATTGATCTATATTTCTGTTTGTGTGCCAGTACCATACTGTCTTGATTACTGTAGCTTTGTAGTATAGTCTGAAGTCAAGGAGAAACAATAAATGCTAGAGAGGGTGTGGAGAAAAGGGAACCCTCTTGCACTGTTGGTGGGAATGTAAACTGATACAGCCACTATGGAGAACAGTATGGAGATTCCCTAAAAAACTAAAAATAGAACTACCATACCACCCAACAATCCCACTACTGGGCATATACCCTGAGAAAACCATAATTCAAAAAGAGTCATGTACCACAATGTTCACTGAAGCTCTATTTACAATCGCCAGGACATGGAAGAAACCTAAGTGTCCATCGACAAATGAATGAATAAAGAAGATGTGGCACATATATACAATGGAATATTACTCAGCCATAAAAAGAAATGAAATTGAGTTATTTGTAGTGAGGTGGATGGACCTAGAGTCTGTCATACAGAGTGAAGTAAGTCAGAAAAAGAAAAACTAATACTGTATGCTAACACATATATATGGAATCTAAAAAAAAAAAAAAAAAGGTTCTGAAGAACCTAGGGGCAGGATGGGAATAGAGACGCAGACCTACTAGAGAATGGACTTGAGGACACGGGGAGGGGGAAGGGCAAGCTGGGACAAAGTGAGAGAGTGGCATGGACATATATACACTACCAAATGTAAAATAGATAGCTAGTGGGAAGCAGCCACATAGCATAGGGAGATCAGCTTGGTGCTTTGTGACCACTTAGAGGAGTAGGATAGGGAGGGTGGAAGGGAAGGAGATGCAAGAGGGAAGAGATATGGGGTATATGTATATGTACAGCTGATTCACTTTGTTATACAGCAGAAACTAACACACCATTGTAAAGCAATTATACTCTAATAAAGATGTTAAAAAACAACCAAAAAGAAACTACAGCAGTACCAATCTAAATGCAATAACTGATACTAGAAAAGCAATTAGATCTCCCTCATTAGTTACATTCATCTCTTCATAATTAGATATTGTTCTGCTGTATCTTAGATCAACAATCTGCTTTCATGAAATCAACTTCTAGACCAAAATCATCCTCCAGATTCTGATTAATTTCCCTGGAACCAACAGGCAGGTTTAAATTCATGATGACAATGTTCATTTACAATGGGAAGCCTGTACTTCAAAGTGTCAACGGTTAAGAGTTCTCAGTGAAGTCCTGCATTTGGGACATCTGAAACTGCCTTTATTTTCCTTTTAGAGAACTCCATATCTGGCTCTTAGTTTATAATGAGAACCTATCAGAAGCTACAAGGGAAGAACAGAAACCATCTGTTTGTAACAAGACCAAATGATTCGATTAGTTTATTACAATAACCAGGAATATTATAATCAACAGTGAGTCATACACATAATACTTATATAAAGATTTAGTCAATTATTATCCTAAGTATCAGAACATACTATAAAGTAAAAGGCATTTACAACTCTATGGGGCCATGTTGTAAAGTGTGTGTTAAAACTGCCACTTTTTACAAGGTATCTTAAACTCCCCAAGTAAAACATTTTAGAACTTAATTTATTGAATATTATTGCACTATCTTTTCACCTGAACAGGAATATGTGGCTGTCCATCTTGAAAAATACATACTGCTAAGCTACATTCATTAAATACAATTTATTTGAATATAATTAAACCTTTTTGACATGACTGTTTTATTTTACATATTATGGGCTTAATAAAGTACACATCTCCCACAGTAATGTTGGTCTATTTAAAACTATGGAGCACATCAAATATATATAACTATTTTTCCATACACTATTACTACTGAGTGTTGTGTCAGAGTGGGTTACAATGTGAATGAGTAAATATCTGTTGGTACTCAATGCTATCTAGGGAACTGCAACAATGATTTGAGTATAAAAGACAGCTTGATATTTGTATTATGCTGGATTTGGTGTCCACATTAGAACCCCATTTAGAGAAGACACTATTGAAAATGTCTTAGAGGGTACTGGGTTTTATATCATATTTAACAATAATTAACTGATGTGCAAAGATGATGTTCAACTATAGGATTACAATCGTTATCTATAGTGATAAAATCTAAACTGAAACAGCATCTAGAAGAAATTCTCATATTTTTAAAAGTAAGAAATATCTACTAAAATGATTTGATAGTATAGCAGAATCAGCACAAAATAGTTAACAAACTCTCCAGTCAGTGATAAGAAACTTCTACCACCCAGACAGAATATATATTCTGCTTTTATATATATATATATATATATATATATATAGACATACACACACATATGTGTATATGTCTGAATTATTCATTCATATATCTTTGAAAGAGCAGATTATACTCATTTATATATATGCATATATATATTTAGTATATGGCAGATTTCATATTCTAAGGGCATTTTATTTCACTTTTATTAGTTATAAGCTTTATTTTATAATGATGTATGCCTTTATATGTATGTAACTAATCGATTCAAACTCTTAATGGAGCTATCGACTACACTGATATTGTAGAAAAATTTAGTATTGCACAGGTATTTTATATCACAGTGAAATAACCTTCCTAATCAGCCCCTTACAAAAAGCCATCACATTTGTTATAGACAAGGATATAAAAGTACAATCTGCACAGAAAATACATTAATTTCCTTAGAAGGTTTGCAAGTAATCAGGGGTTATTCATTTTTCAACTTAATTTACTAAAAGTTCGGATTTTAAAGTTAAAAATGATCTTGGGAATTATATTTAAGGTGCCGTTATAGATAATCTCACTCATTGTTGATATTAAGAATATGTCAGATGACATTTTAAAATTTGTCCAATTAGTGTTAAGGGAGGTGACTAATCCCAAAAGATTTACAGCATTTCCCAAAATTCATAACATTTTTAAAATTAACATCACTCATTATAACATAATTTAATAAACATATATGCTTATATTTACATGACTGTAAATATCTTGTGAAAATAATGATAAATTGGCACATACAGTCATTTCCTAATTTAAAAAGTTTAAATAGTTATGCTTTTTATTAGAAAATAACTCTAAGTCTTGTATGAGTTAAAATGTTACATTTCCAAGATAGTTCTTATAATGAGAATAAAGGCATAAAGCTTTTGACTCAAATTAATAGGCTTATGATTCTCCCCCCTTTAGATTCACTGTGACCAACATTAATATAAAAAACTTGGATCTTTAAAATATTTTCCTTATTTTCTACCATATATCAAGTGTCAATTAGCACATGTTAAGAACAGTATATAAAATATATAACATAAATAAAAGGTATTATGACAAATGAATATACATTAGTTGCTAGCCTCACATTTATTTTGTATTTTTTCTTCTTATCTTCTAATTATTCATTAACACAGTTAAACTACTTTTTTCTTTTCTTTCTTCTTTTTTTTTTTTTGAGAAATAAATTACTTTTAAAGAGCAATTCACTTACCAATATTAGAGATTTAATTTCCCTGGGAATTTTGATTTTTTAAATTAGTACTTATTAAACTCCATAAGCAATCAAATAGGGCTTTTTAAAATGTAACAGTTAGTTATCTAACTTACTAATTTCTTCTAGATGTAGGCAAAGGAGTAGCAACCAATTTTCTCAAATCTTGCAGATCCTCAGGCAAACTAGTGACCTTCAGGGTAAGAAGTTTATCAGATGGTGTTTCTCTTTATTACACACATGTCAGAATTTTATCACTTGAACAGTCAAATACGGCTTGAGCCAGGGTCCCAGCCAACATATATATGTTGTCGGCACATCAAGTTTTCTGCTCATTTAGACTTGGTTGGTCATGGGTGTATTTCTATGGAACTTCTATACATATATTATGTGAGGAAAAACTGAAAAATAAAGAGAACTACACCTAATAGCTTTTCGGTTTCTGGATAGTAAGAAAAAGGTCATCTGGAAAAAAGAGTAAATAACATCAAGCCAGAATTGATCATTTCCATTCTATCCATATTTCATCCTCATTCATAAAAGTGTTATATAAGCTAGCCACATGCCTCCTTAGAATGCAAAGATCTCTGCATATCAAACCATGAAACCCCGGTTGCAACCCTCCAAATATTTGCATATATTTCTTTTTAAAAAAATTTTGCATGTATTTCTTTTTCCTTGATAGCCATTTTTGCTGTTTGAATCACATCTCTCTATACTGCACATACTACATATTTTTATGATTTAACTTCCCCTGAGTGTCTTATATAAACTGGATCAATGAACCAAAGATTGGGTGCATTACTGTCAAGTACATTTCTCACCAAACTCTAAATTAATGATGGAAAAGATTATGTTATTTAGAGATTATGTTATTTAGAGAAAGTTATGCAGATTTAATATTAGTTTATAAATAATGATATTAAGTACAATTATTTAAGTGAACACATAATGACAATAAATTAAATTTCTATTATAGCAAATGTTAAAATAAAACTTTTGAAATTAGTCTGGTGGCACCTTATCTGAAATTGGAAAGTAATAACACCATTTTTCTCCTTCCAACCCATATACACAATATCCCAATTTGGGTTTTTAGAAAGTACACTGATACATCTGAATAAGTTTTAGTTTACTTCAAACAGTTTGTTAGCTATGATGCTACAAACAAGTTCTTGACTACATCTGCACTTTTTTAACAAGTACACATTTCTATTGAAAGCAATGTGACATAATGAAAACAGGAGACTGGCAAAACTTCTTACTTGAAAGCCCAAACCTTTGAGTATTAATTATCATGTGAACTTAGATGTATAGATTAATTCTATTAAAGGAGCAAATGTTATTGAATTTATGAATGCAAAGTCATACAGAAGGAAGTCCTTGCTGAAATTTTCCATGCACCAGAATAAATTTATTTACTTTCAAGATTAAGAGGAACTTATCTTTAAGGATCTAGAAATAAGTTTTGCCCTATAAAAAAGGAGGAAAGGCAAAGGAAATGAATTTAAAGACTGAGGAGATACTCAGAAAAAGTAAGTATCAATGATGCAGTTACACAGAAAGAGAGAGAGACAGAGACAGGGAGAGAAACCAACAGACCATGGATTTGTCTATCTCCTTAAATAAAAGTTCTAATGTATGAAGGAGTTTATGGAGGATATACCTTGAAAGCCAATCTGAAAGAGACAAAAGACTGGCAGTATAAAAAATTACTTGTTATTAGCACTTTAAAATTTATAAAGTTATTCTTAATATTCACACGTTGGTTTCCACATTTGAACATTTTTGACAACTGAATAACCATTGAAAACAACTATATAAATTTTACCATAACTATGTGATATAACACATACATTTAGAAAAAATTAATGATCGTAACACCCAACTACATTGACTGAGTGAAACTAATAATAGAACAAATGTTATAAACTCTTTACCAAGGTAAGTATTTCATCCAAAGTAGCTATGAAATACATTCAAGAACCTGTAAAGCCTTAGCATGCCTAATGGCTAGAGAGAAATATCTGGTCATCAGAAGTGAACTAACGGGCATTTTATTTCAGAACCTAACATGCTCGAAGCAAAATTCTTGCCAGCTTTGTCCTCTTTAAGTTTAATGGTTACTTGTAACTGGAAGCAAGCACTGCTGATTAGTGAAACTCAATAAAATTAACACCTAGCCTTTCAACCTCCTGTATTATTATTATTATTATTATTATTTTACTTCCATATCTAGCTAACTGCCTGGTAGAAAAAAAATATTGCAAAGACACTTCTTGAAAAGAAGATTTAGTCTCTAAATACTTAAGGAAGTTTCTCTACTTTCAAAAAAAGGTTCTTCTTTTCTTTACAAAATAAATAAATGCTATTTCAATCAGGAAAAAATAGAGAACTGATTTGAAATAGTCAACAGGGATGATAGTTTATATGCACAATTTCATTACAATTGTTCTCCTATGAAATACATGTAAATTTTAAAACAAATACTTCCACATGTGTACAAGTGCTTGCTGATGAGAAAACAATATATAAAAATTGCATTGGGGGATGAATTTCTTCAAGTTTTACAAAGTTGTCCATATATTACCAGCATGTTAATGGGTAAAAAGTATTAAAAAAGCCAAAGCCTCAGCTACTGCAGCAGAGAGAATGTTTATTAGTTTTGTTTTTAAAAGATCAAGGTATTGTTTTCTATCCAGTAGAGATATGTTTTCATTATTGAAGATAATCAGTAACCCTCTGCATATTTTCAATGTAACAAGTGTAACATGTTCTATAGGCTAAACCTAGATCACAAAGCAAACAATAAGAGTAGAAGGAAGAGGAGGAGAAACAAAAATGAAGAGAACACTTAAAAAGTAAGAATTGATAAAGAACATTGATTATCAGAAGCATGAGTTTTAAATCAGCATAATTCTTTACATCATTGTGAAGTTTGTACCTAAAAACACATTTCATTTACTGCATAATCATTAACAACATATTTCCTACAACTATTAATAAGAACTCTGAAAAAAAATTAGAGTATCCCATTATGCAATGATTTATACAAGAGCAAATGAGTTGCTCAGTATAGAAAAAAGACAATTTCTACACTGAAATTTTACTATATATATGTAAAACTTTATAACATAATTATGACTAAAATAACTGTATAGAAAACTATAGTTGTTATTCTACTACAGGACTCTAGTAATTCTCAAACAAAGAGTGAAAACAAATGCTTTTTAAGAATTTATTTTAATTAATAGATATATGGAGTGTTTAGGTTTGAAACAATGGTGATATTCAGAATTTTTACCTCAAACAAGTCATACTATCTACGCTTCACCATGCAATTACAAATGCTCTTGAAAGTAATTAAAGCATGAGAAAGTTCAGCAAAGAATACAAGTTATGAAAAACCAAATAAAACTACAGAAGTAAAAAACACAATAACCAAATAATTTAAACCTCACTGTACAGACCCAATAGTATGTTGGAAACAATAGGAAAGAATCAGTAAACCCAAAGCAGACCCAAAAAAATGATCCAATCTGAGTAAGAAAGAGAAACCAGAGAGGAAAAAAACACAGTCTTAAAAAGAGTATATAAGATAATATAAAATGTCTAACATTTATATCATCAGAGTCCTAGGAGGAAAAGAAAAAGTGTGGGGCTTAGAATAGTCAAAGACATAATGGCTAAAAAGTTCACAAATTCTATAAAGTCATGAGACAACATGGCAAATAGAGCAAACCCCAAAAAGGAAAAGATCCAAAATCCACACAATGGAAAAAAAAAAAAAGAAAAAACTGCAAATATTTAGAAATAAATCAGCCACACATATTGGAAACTGTGTCAAGATGTTTGCTAATAAGTCCAATGACAGAAAGTCACTGATTACACATTAGTAAGCTACTCTAAAGGGAAGAAAAGAAATTAAAACAGAGTATTCTAAGATAGCAAATTGTTTTACATTTGCAATAGCGACAAAAGAGTCCTCCCACAATTCAATATAAAGATATGTCAGAAAAATATACTTAGGTACAGGGATTTTATTGTTAGATTATTATGTTTTCAAGATCTTTAGAGAATTGTTTTGTTCTTGAACATATATTGGTCTAATTCAATTCATGATATTTCCGAATATATATCTGTCTATGCTTCAAGGCTTGGGAATAGTGTTAGTTATTATTGCAATAAAAGCAATATTCATGTTCGGATAAAATTTCTGATTCAAATTCCTTTGACACAGATGGGGATTTATTGGAAGAGGACTTTTATTTTACTTCCCTTTCAATCATATATATCAAATAGTGTAACAGAATCTTATGTTAAAATATTGGGAAATTGTTCAACTTCAAATATCTTGCTATTTAGGTTCTATATTTGTTACAAGGGCAAAATAGCTTGATAAATCACTTTTTAGAATAAAAGAATTTGTCATCATTTTTGTAGGTTTTTTAGCTTCATATTTATTATTTAGAGGAGCTTGACCATCCCTAGTGGAAGGAATCATAACTCTTTCAATTAATTTAAAGATGAAAAAAATTTGTGAAATGCTATAGCTGATTTTAGACAATTCTCATGCTAACTATGATACGTCTTTATATTTTTTCTATAAATGTCTTAGGAAAAGGAGTATATAGCACTTCCTCAATCTTCAGCTATGACATTATGTTCCTACTTTTATTTTTGCTTTATTTACTCCTTATAACTAAATTTCTCAATGTAATTCTCAATATTGAAAAGAAAACCAAGATTTAAAATCTATCAGCTTTATTGATCTTATATAATAATTACATATATCATCACTGGAAGATACTAATACCATGCTGAAGAATATTTCAAAATATCTGTCTACTATCGTCTAAAAATAAATTTGTTATAGTCAATTTTGAGTGATTATTAAATTCATCATAATTTATATTAACAATAAATTTGTATTTAAATATTTATCAAATTATATTTTTCAAATATATTTAATATGTTCTTGATGCTAATGCACTATATTTATATGTAGATGAAAATATCAGTGATAAATTATTCCTAAGTACACATTTCTTAACTATTTTCTAGACAAGTTTCTAGTCAGATTACATAGATTACACATTGCCACTTCAGCATTTACATGAAGAAACAGGCAGTTTTACACTATCAATGGCTATAAAATGACCTGTTATATTTATAGGCAACACTCCTGTTTAATGAAGTATGGGCAAGAGACACTGCCAATTTGTCAAATAAACCCATTTTGTGATGACATGTGGGGTACTGACCCAAGGGAAAAACAGATTATTGTGGGTTAAGCCATAGGCCTTAGAGTCAGTACAGGCTCATCACCAGCTCTGAGGTCTTAAGTAAATCACACAAAACTTTCAACTTCAATTTCATAATGATTTTTAAAAAGGGTAACAGTGGGCTTCCCTGGTGGCGCAGCGGTTGAGAGTCCGCCTGCTGATGCAGGGGACATGGGTTCGTGCCCCGGTCTGGAGAGATCTCACATGCCGCGGAGCGGCTGGGCCCATGAGCCATGGCTGCTGAGCCTGCACGTCCGGAGCCTGTGCTCTGCAACAGGAGAGGCCACAACAGTGAGAGGCCCGTGTATTGGAAAAAATTTAAAAAAAGGGTAACAGTACTTACATAATGATGATATAATAATATACAAAACAATTTTTATAATGTGCTGTTTTTATCTAGTGCCTGACATATAAAATGCAATAGGTAGGTACAAACCACCATCAGACACAACAGATTAAAATAACATCTAATTTTGTGGGTGATGGGATTAAAATGATAAAGTTTTTTTTAAGTGGAGGTATATGGACCATTAATTCCTCACACTGGCATCAATCAGCATCACTGTGGGATTTGCAAAATACAGACTTCTATGTCTCAACCCAAGAGAATCTAAATTCATAATCCTGAAATTTAACAATTTTAAGAAGCTCTCTGTTTATGCTGACATGAAAATATTTGGGGGACTTTCTGAAATGGAGGATCATTAAAAATTTGTTTTTCTTACAGTGAACATGAGTTGGATTGCCTACTAATTTTCTCAATGATCTCATATTATTTATTCTGGAAAATTAGAGAATAAATACTTTAACTTTTCCTTAAGAAAAGGTTTACACTTAACTTTCACTTAGTTTCATAACTTAGTTTAGGTTTAACAAAGAGGGGAATACGGAATGGATGGTGTGCTGAGCATTTAAAGTTCTCAGTGCTTTAACTGCATCAACTAGGCCTTTTTATGTCAGGGAGCCTAAGGACCAAATTGAAGTCTACAAAGTTTGCACACTAGTAATAAGTACGACAGTTAATAAGCATGACAAGAATATGGAGTTACACTGGAAAAAGAAAGGGAAGCCTCAAATTTTAGCCTTTGAGTGATTTTCACATGCAGACATCTGGGAACACTGTAGCATGTAGCTCTCTAGGAGATTAAATAAAGACTGAAAAAGGCAATTGCTTTCCAGAGAATTTTATCTTACTTTTAGAGAAGGACTGACAAATGTAAAATTGGAGATTCATCTTGTGATTCCAACAGTCTAGTAATATAGTTTCCATCTTTGGCTATGTGTTAAAATTACATGTGGTGCTTTAAAAAAGTTACCTGGTCCCAGATGGCTTCACAGGTAAATTCTATCAAACATTGAGAGAAGAGCTAACACCTATCCTTCTCAAACTCTTTCGAAAAATTGCAGAGGAAGGAACACTCCCAAACTCATTCTATGAGGCCACCACCAGCCTGATACCAAAACCAGACACAGATGTCACAAAGAAAGAAAACTACAGGCCAATATCACTGATGAACATAGACGCAAATTCTCAACAAAATACTAGCAAACAGAATCCAACAACATATTAAAAGGATCATACACCATGATCAAGTGGGATTTATCCCAAGGATGCAAGGATTCTTCAATACATGTAAATCAATCAATGTGATACAATGTATAAACAAACTGAAGAATAAAAACCGTATGATCATCTCAATAGATGCAGAAAAAGATTTTGACAAAATTCAACACCCATTCATGATAAAAACTCTCCAGAAAGTGGGCACAGAGGAAACCTACCTCAACATAATAAAGGCTATGGGCTTCCCTGGTGGCGCAGTGGTTGACAGTCTGCCTGCCGATGCAGGGGACACAGGTTCGTGCCCTGGTCCGGGAAGATCCCACATGCTGCAGAGCAGCTGGGCCCATGAGCCATGGCCGCTGAGCCTGCGTGTCCGGAGCCTGTGCTCTGCAGTGGTAGAGGCCACAACAGTGAGAGGCCCGCGTACCGCAAAATAAATAAATAAATAAATGCCATATATGAAAAACCCACAGCAAACATCATTCTCGATGGTGAAAAACTGAAAGCATTTCCTCTAAGATCAGGAAAAAGACAAGGATGCCCACTCTTGCCACTGTTATTCAACATAGTTTTGGAAATCCTAGCCACAGCAATCAGAGAAGAAAAAGAAATAAAAGAAATACAAATTGGAAAAGAAGAAGTAAAACTGTCACCGTTTGCAAATGACATGATACTATGCATAGATAATCCTAAAGATGCTACCAGAAAACTACTAGAGCTAATCAGTGAATTTGATAAAGTTGCCAGGATACAAAATTAATGCATAGAAATCTCTTGCATTCATATACACTAACAACGAAAGATCAGAAGGAGAAATTAAGGAAATAATCCCATTCACCATTGCAACAAAAAGAATAAGAAAAACTAGGAATAAACCTACCTAAGGAGGTGAAAGACCTGTACTCTGAAAACTATGACACTGATAAAAGAAATCAAGATGACACAAACAGATGGAGTGATATACCATGTTCTTGGATTGGAAAACTCAAACTCTGAGAATGACTATAATATCCAAAGCAATCAACAGATTCAATGCAATCCCTATCAAATTACCAATGGCAGTTTTTACAAAACTAGAACAAAAAATCTTAAAATTTGTATGGAGACACAAAAGACCCCAAATAGTCAAAGCAATTTTGAGGGAAAAAAAATGGAGCTGGAGGAATCGGACTCCCTGACCTCAGACTATACTACAAAGCTACAGTAATCAAGATAATATGGTACTGGCACAAAAACAGAGATATAGATCAATGGAACAGGATAGAAAGCCCAGAGATAAACCGACACGCCCATGGTCAATTAATCTATGACAAAGGAAGCAAGAATATATAATGGAGAAAAGACAGCCTCTTCAACAAGTGGTTCTGGGAAAACTGGACAGCTACATGTAAAAGAATGAAATTAGAATACTCCCTAACACCATACAGAAAAATAAACTCAAAATGGATTAAAGACCTAAATGTAAGACTGAACACTATAAAACTCTCAGAGGAAAACATGGGAAGAACACTCTTTGACATAAATCACAGCAAGATCCTTTTTGACCCACCTCCTAGAGTAATGGAAATAAAAAATAAATAAATGGGACCTAATGAAACTTAAAAGCTTTTGCAAAGCAAAGGAAACTATAAACAAGATGAAAAGAAAACCCTCAGAATGGGAGAAAATATTTGCAAATGAATCAACGGACAAAGGATTAGTCTCCAAAATATACAAGCAACTCATGCAGCTCAATATTAAAAAAACAAACAACCTAATCAAAAAATGGGCAGAAGACCTAAATAGACATTTCTACAAAGAAGACATACAAATGGCCAAGAGGCACATAATCAGTGGCTGCAAGGAATCTGAACTCTATTCAATACTCTGTAGTAACCTATATTGGAAAAGAGTCTAAAAAAGAGTGGATATATGTATAACTGATTCACTTTTCTATATAGCAGAAACACAACACTGTAAATCAACTATACTCCAATAAAAACTAATCCAAAAACAAAAAGACTAGGCTCTGAAAACAGAGCTTTTGATGTCCATTCCACTACACAGCTTACTTGTATGATCTTACACAAAGGTCAGGGAAATTGAATGCTCACATGAAACACTGGGGTGTGGATACTCATAAACTAGGGGAATTGAGTCTCTGGTTTTAAATGCAGAGGGTAGAAATCCTGGATGATGAGACTTCCTACCGCCACAAACCTCTTCATCTGGGAACTCTCTGTAATTTCCATAAGTTTATTTGCTATTAACAAGATTTTGTTAGACTCCTCCCTTTTGTTTTATATAAACAAATATTGCTTTTTAAATAAAAATTCTCTTTTCCATCTCTGTACATATGTATTTTAAGTTCTTGGTTAGATTAATATATAAAATGAATTTCCTATAGAAAGATCAGAGATTAACTCTCTGACTGATGACTATATTGGTTATCTTTTTAGCACTGGATTTCTTCATGAGCTTTGGCATTTGAGGCTGCAAGTTCATTTTGATGGGATGTATTTTCTTTGATAGGTGAGAGATTGTTTCTTCCTTTCCTTTGTTTTTTCTCTCTTCCTCTTGGTTCAATTCTCACTGTCTAGTGATTTTTTTTCTGTGCCCACTGAAGCATCAGCTTTTAAATCTCCCTTTAGCATTATTTCCCAGGAGTGGTATTGAGGATGTGTCACATCTCGTCATGGAATTCAGTGGGTTTGTGACTCATCCCTGAAAGCCATATCATATTGTTACCTATCTCCTGCTTTCCCTTGCTTGAGATAAAGACACATCCCATTTGGCATGTGAACAGATGGATATATTCTTTCCTGCATCCCTCACCTTTCATGAGCTCTTCCAGATGTCTATCTTAACTAAGTCTATCTGGCATCACATAACCATGTGTGTTAAAAAACTTTTGCTTAATTCCTTTTATACCTTAGGAACCACACTCCCACCCTTCATTTGTTATTCTGAATTTGGAAAACGTCAATCACACGGCTTCAACTCAGCTCATTGTTAAGTATTTCTGTTCCATTTCTGGCTCCCAGATACATTCCTCTTTTATTACTATGCCTTTTGTTTTTCAGTTTTCATAAAATTTATTCTTTACTCCTTTGAGTTCAAAAATATGTAAGTTTTCAAGCATGAACTAGTGCACTAACTTGACAAATTAATCTATATAATGGTTTCCAGAATTATTTTTCTATTTCTTATGTTTTCTATAGAGAGAAGCCTTTTTGGAGAGCTAACATATTCCCTCCTCTCTTCTGTCTGCTTGGGATAGGTTCTTCTGACACCAAAGAGGAGCTTAATCCTACTCCAGCTGTCAGGAAAGGAAAACTCAATGTGATTGATAAAACTAGAGTTTTTTTAGGGATTTGGAATTTATGAATTTGCATCATTTTACCCAGTGATGTTTTGTTTTCAAAGCAAACACAGGAATACATTTATAGAATGCTTTAAATTAAGTTCTGGCACAGGAGTCCGAATGTAAAAATATGCATTACATTTAGACACTGATGAGTGTAAGGAAAAGCCAAAATATTAAAAAAAACCCAACTCTTCCCAGATATGTAACAGAGAAAATAATGTATTTAGTAAAATAGCTAACAAGAGTTTAGACAATAATAAAAGGAAGGTTATGTAAAAACATCAACATTATTTAAATAACAATAATGGTAAAGGGTTCTATTAACAAAATGGGTATCATACATCTAGGAGAATACGGGCATATTAAGACCCTAGGGTGATACTAAGGCCTAGATAGATTATATTATTTTCTACACATGAGATGTCCCTTCCTATCAAGCTGTTCCTGTCCCTTATTCTTTTGATGTTATCCTTGGTCATATGACAATATTTGGATTAGGCATTATTTGCTTCCCTCTTCCTCAACTCTAGCAAGGTTCCAGAGAGGAGCTGTTCTACCAGCCTGGGCCTGTGAGTTAAGAGCCAAAGGAGTCTACCGTGGCCACATTCCATGAGCAAGGAATAGCAGGTCAGTGTGGCTGGAGTGGAAGGAATGGAAGTGGGAGGAGAAGGATGTGCCGTCAGGAAAGTAACAAAAACCAATTCATGTAGAGCCTTGTAGGTTATAAATAATTTGCCTTTTACTTTGATTAAAATGGGATGTCATTTTGATGTCCTCAGGAGAGGAGTAACACATCTGATTGCCGTTTTTTTTAAGTTTTTAAATTAAAAAAAAAATTTTTTTTTTGCGGTACACGGGCCTCTCACTGTTGTGGCCTCTCCCGTTGTGGAGCACAGGCTCCGGATGCGCAGGCTCAGCGGCCCTGGATCACAGGCCCAACCGCTCCGTGGCATGTGGGATCTTCCCGGACCGGGGCACGAACCTGTGTCCCCTGCATCAGCAGGCGGACTCAACCACTGCGCCACCAGGGAATCCCCTGATTGCTGTTTTTAAAGGATTACTCATACCACTATGTTGGGGACAGATTCTAAGAGAAGACTGGAAGGAGTTGTCCAGGCAAGAGATGATGGGGCTTGGGCCAGGGTGGCAGCAGTGGAGAAATGAGGTAGAGTCAGATGCTAGCTGAATTTGGGGAGTAAAGTTAACAGAACTTTTTGTTGAATTATATGTGAGTTATAAGAAAAAAGTAACTTGAATTCTACCTCCAGCGTAAATGCTTTTCTAATGTCACCAATGACCTCCATGTGACTAAATTACATTCTTATTTTACATTACCTTTTGCCAGGTTCAATCACTGTTGTCATCTCTTCTCCTTGAACACTTTCTCACATTGATTTCTGTGACCCTCACTCCCCAGGTTTTCCTCCTTTCTCTCTGATGTCCTCTGTCTCTTTCTTAGGCTCATTCTCCTTTTCTCTCCATGAATTTCATCAGGCCTACATTTGTATCCACTTATCACTTTACACTGATTATTTTCCCCAAGGAATCTCATCCACAAACATGTCACTGAATATTATTTATTTACAGAGGTTCCTGATCTTATATCTGCTGCTCAGACTTCTCTCTATTCCCCAGATTCATACAATAAAAATCTACTTGGAAACCCTTCTCTCAGTGAAGGTGCCTTAAATATATCAAGAACAAAATTATGACCTTCCATTTCCCCCTATTTTATCAAATTGGAAGCCTTCCAATTCAATGCAAACCATTCATGCAAGTGAGCAAGACAGAAAAAAAGCAGCCAATCCATTACCTTCTCCTTCCTTATTGCTCCCTATTCAATTTCAGCTTAATCAGGAAACCAAAGCTTTAACTAATGTTAAAGTGTTCTCAGTATCCAAATTAACAAATGTGAATGTGTTCTTAGAATCTGAAACAGGGGGTGGAGAACCCCTTACTAGAACACAACACCTCTTGAATGACAGCTAGAAGTCTTTGCCGTTTGCTGCTCTAGGGCAGGAGTCCACATGAGTAATCCACGGATGCTGAGAGCTGAGACCCTGGATCAGTGTGGCAGAGTTTCATCGTGTGTGCATACACATATACCAAACAGACTATACAGAGCAAAAAATCAGAGAGCTCTAGGGATTCACTATAGCTAAAAATGTAGCCTTAAGAAAATAACTGAACAATGAACCCGGGTTCAGAAAGTGAGAGTTTCCACTTGCCAGTGAGTGTTAGTCTCAGACAGATCTGTGTCTTCAAGGATGGCTATTGTGGCTGGAGAGGGAATACCACGTAAATGAGATTGGATTGGCGTGTCCCCAAAGCCCACATTGTCCTGTTGCTATTGCTCATTATGATTTTCTTTCCCTTGGCTACTACTGTCACCTCTGTACTGTACAAACATCATATATGCTTCCTGACATCTCCCACTATTGCCCTAATGTCCACACTCCCACAGGAAATAGCTTCCAGATAAAGACAAAATGTTGTAAGAATGGGGCTCATTTATTTTTCTAGCTTTTCATAAAAATGCATGGCTGAAAGTAACTCCCCTTAGTATTTGCTGCAAAGAAGCAAATACAAATATTTTCTTAGCTTAGTGTCATCATTTTCATATGACAACATATACAGAATAGGACTATAGACAATGTATACAGAGTACTACAAGAAAGAAAATTACAGAGCAGTATGTCTCATGAATATGCATGCAACAATCCTCAGCTAAATATTTATAAGTCAAATCCAACAACATATAAAAAGAATTATATACCACAACCACAGGAGATTTATTCTAAGTATGTAAGTTTGTCCAACATTCAAAATCAATTAATGTAATCCTTCCCATTCACAGGCTAAAGAAGAAAAGTCATAAGATCATGTCAATAGATGCAAGAAAACCTTTTATAAAACCCAACATGCATTTATGATAAAAACTCAGCAAACTATGAATAGAGGGGAATTTCCTCAACTTGATGTAGAACATCTTCAAAAATCCTACAATTCACATTATACTTAATTGTGAGACATTAGAAGCTTTCCATTTTCACCGCTCCAATTCAACGTCATACTGGAACTCCTAGCCAGTGCAATCAGATTTTTTAAAAAGAAATAAAAAGTATACAGAT
Organism: Phocoena sinus; assembly: GCF_008692025.1. NCBI lineage: Eukaryota > Metazoa > Chordata > Mammalia > Artiodactyla > Phocoenidae > Phocoena > Phocoena sinus. The sequence goes on along the minus strand of NC_045780.1, from coordinate 59,807,181 downwards.
TGGGAAGGAAGAAATAAAATCTCTCTTTGTAGATGACATGCTTGCCTATGTAGAAAATCTCAAAAAATCAACAACAAAAATTCCTACAAGTAGTGACTGTAACAAGACTGCAGAATAAAAGTTTAATATACTGAAGCCAATTGCTTTCCTACATACCAGCAATGAACAATCGGAATTTGATATTAAAGCCACAAAGCCATTTATAGCAGCACTAAAAAACTGCCAAAACACATTGGTATAAATCCAGTAAAATATTCACAACATATATATGAAAAAAACTATAAAATTCTGATGACAGATATCAAAGAAGACCCAAATAAATGTAGAGATATTCCCTGTTCATGGTTAATAAGAGTCAGTATTGTCAAGTGGGCAGTTCTTCCCAAACTGATCCATAGATTCAATGCAATCCCCATAAAAATGCCAGCAAGTTACCTTGTGGATATTGATAAAGTAATTCTAAAGTTTATATGGAAAGCCAAGAGACCCAGAATATCAGACACAATAGTGAAGAGGGAGAAAAAAGTCAGGACTGACATTACTTTATCTCAAGACTTACTATAAAGCTGCAATAATCAAGACAGTGTTGCACTGGCAAAAGAGCAGACAAAAAGGTCAATGGAAAAGAATAGAAAGCCCAGAAAGAGACCTACACAAATATAGTGAACTAAGATTTGACAAAAGATAAAAGCAACTGAATGGAAAATAGGTTATTTTTTCAACAAATGGCAATGAAACAACTGAAAATCCATGTGCAAAAATGTGAATATAATCATGTAACTAATAAATTATCAGCAGGTGCCTACTGAATATGAAAAAAAGTATTTAGACATTTACTTGACACCTTCATAAAATTAACTAAAAATGTATCATAGAACTATACATAAAATACAAATCTATAAAATTTCTCTAAGATAACATAGGAGGATATCTAGGTGACTTTGGATTTAGCAATGAATTTTAGACACAAAACTGAAAGATACAACCCACAAAAGACAAAATTGATAGGATAGAGCTTATTAAAGTTAAAACTTGCTACAAGAAAGACTGTTAAGAGAGAGAAAACAAAAGAGAAACCACGGACTGGGAGAAATATTTGCAAAACACATACCTGATAAAGGACTTGTATCCTTTATAAAGTTATTGTTTTTAAAATAAATAAAGAATCCTTAAAACTCAACAATAAGAAAACCAAACCAAAACCAAAACAAGACAAAAGACTGAACACAACTCTCATCAAAAAGGATGATGGCAAATAGCATGCAAAAAGGTGCTCAACAACATGTGTCTTTAGGAAATGGCAAATTAAAACATGATAGTGCTACATACCTATCAGAAGGCTAAAATCTAAAACAAACACCACCAAATGCTCACGAGGATGTGGAGCAACAGGCACTCTCGTTCATTCCCTTCTGGGAATGCAAAATGGTACAGCTACTTTGGTACATAGTTACAGCAGTTTCTTACAAAGCTATAGCTAAACACTGTCATACAATAGGATTCAGCAATCATACTCACAGATATTTATCCAAATGATTGAAAACTTATATCCACCCAAACATTTGTACATGAGTGTCTATAGCAACTTTATTCATAATGGCCCAAAACTGAAAGCAACCAAGATGTCCTTCAATAGTGAATGGTTAAATTCTGGTACTTTCACACAATGGAATCTCATTAAACCATGAAAAGAAATAAGTTATTGAGCCAGGAAAAGATATAAAGGAACCGTAAATGTATGAATTCTAAGCTAAGGAAGGAAGCTAGTCTGAAAATTGTACATATCATATGATTCTAATTATGGACAATCTGGAAAGGCAAAACTATACAGATAGTAAAAATATCAGTGGTTGCCACGGGTTCAGTGGGAGGGAGGTAAGAATGAATAGATGGAACACAGGGCAGTTTTAAGATAGTGAAAGTATTCTGTCTGATACTGCAAAGATGGATACATGACATTATTCCTTTATCCAATCCAATAATGGCACCACACTAACAATGCAGGCTGTTAATAAGAGGGGTAATTGTGGAGGTGCAGGAAGGGTGGTAAACGAAGAGGAGGTATATGGAAACTCTCTGTACTTTCTGCTCAATTTAAACTTGAAACTGCTCTAAAAGAAAATGGTCTATTAATAATGAAAAATCTTATCAAAACCCAGAAACAATCACAAGTTGAACATCTGAATCAGGATATTACAAATTAGTATGATATTCATCTGTAAAACTTGATTTAAATTTATTACATAAATGTTAAAATTGCTTAATATGCCTTTTCTCCAACAAAATACCTGCTTCAGAAAATTACATAATAAATGTACTTATAAATGGCTAATTTAGATATAAGAGGAAAAAACCACATCTTATTAATAGAAAACCATTTTTCCCTGCCCTGATTAAAATAATTATTTGAGGATTACTGGTTTAACTGCTTGCCATCTTTTAGTTTCTCCAGGAGTGTACATGCCTAGGTCTAATTCACTCTGTAGTTGGATGTGCAAATTCTTTTAAAATTCAGAGACACAAATTCTATCCAATTTTTCATCTTCCATGACAGAGAATAGCTTGAACAGTGTGATGAGCAGTCTTCCTTCCATATGCTGTTTTTTTTAAATTAATTAATTAATTTATTTTTGGCTGCGTTGGGTCTTCATTGTTGCATGCAGGCTTCCTTTAGTTGTGGTGAGTGGGGGCTTCTCTTGCTGTGCGTGGGCTTCAGTAGTTGTGGCTCACGGGCTTCAGTAGTTGTGGCGCACGGGCTTAGCTGCTCCACAGCATCTTCCTGGACCAGGGTTCAAACCCATGTCCCCTGCATTGACAGGCGGATTCTTAACCACTGTGCCACCAGGGAAGCCCCATATGTTCTGTTTAAATCTTGCCAATTTCAATGTTGTAAAAGGTGCGAATAAAAATCTATATGATTCTGGAGTAAAGGGAAATTACTTTCACATTTGGTGGTCAATAAAATGGTGTAATAAAAAGTTTAATTTAAAATGAGTCGTAAATAAAATTATTTGTAAAATAGGCAAAAAGGGAGCAGAGAAGTCATAGCAGATGCAAGGAGTTCAGTGGAGGCAAACCAAAAGGCAATAATTAGAAAATTATGTTGTGGAAGTTTACAAAGATTGATCACTTTGCAGAATGGTGAATTATTCAGATTGGGGAAAAGCTATGTATAAGGAAACTGCTTAGAGTTTCTTTTAAAAATGAGAGTCAAAGTAGGTAACAATGTTATCTTCTACATGATGAAGCAAAAATAAAGAGTAGGTATAGACAATAAGGGTGGGGTAGCAATTAAAATACATAAGACATAATTTGAGGGGTTGGTAGTTTGGGTCTTGAAGATAAAGATTCATATGTTTTTGTTTTTAAACAAATTCCATTTGAGAAGACTGCAGGGGGACAAACTAGAAATGCCCAGTAGTTGGTGGATTCTAGAAATCAAAAGAAACCTCAGATTGCTGATAAAATTTGGGAAATTTACAAAGAAATGTTATATTTGAATGAATGAGATCATCAGAGTTTGCACTGAATTAAACAATGGCTAAATACTGATAGATTGGAGATGAAAATGTGGATATTCTTCTAGTGAAATAAAATGAACTGATATAGCTCTGACAGCCTGATGCTGCATACCTGAAACCCTAAACCAGACTGAATTGCTCTGAAAAATTTAGTTAGGTTATGCGCTTATTAACAAATGTATGGCTCAGTTCTTTTTTTTGTTTTTATTTTTGAATCTTAAATCACACCTTGTTACTTGGTATGTTTTAATTTATCCTTTGAGTATACAGGGTTTCATTGATGAATGTGTTATACAGATGATATACTAGCAACATTACAATCAGAATTACATTTGAAAGTTAATTCATGTGTATCTCTGATTCAGTCTGTAATAATTGCTCTAAGTTATTACTAGTCTAAAAAAAACTTTCCATTAGAAACTTTGTATATATTTTTTTAAGTTTGCTTAAAATCTTTTGAAATTCTCTATGTCTGTGTTATTCCAAACTTGGCATAAAATATTATCTCTAATTACTTGGTCAGCCAAAGTACATTATCCCTATAAAATATGAATAACCCAATATTTTGTAAAATAACATTTATTTAAACAGAAGGAGATTGTTCAACCATGACATGTTTTCTTTAATTCTTTAGGTACTTAATTTTTTTAAAGTGAAGAACTTTCCAATCTGGTTCACATCAATTAATGTATCAATTACTACATAGATCTAAGAGTTCCAAGGCTTTGTTTTGTTTGTATGCTTTGGCTTCCATTTGGCAGTTGCATTTTGTACACCATAAAATCTATGATGAATATTCAATGCCAGTTCAAATTAGGTAAATTCAAACTACACTTGCATAATTATGATCACTTTGTTAGTAATTTTGCCAACTTTTGTCCCATAAAATGCTATCTGTAGCCTATCCAGAAATTAAAATTATATATACTACATATGTACATATATACATTCATATATATAAGTATATATATTGTATATCTGTGTAAGGCAAACTAACATTTCTATCCTGAGAAAAATAATACTTTTACAACTCCAAGGTTTAACTCACATGTTTGGTGCTGAGATGTTTGTACAAAGCAGTGTCAACTTAACTTACATCATAAATTTCACTCAAAAGTTTTCTATATTTGATGATTTATTACGTAATGCAAACATCCTTGCTCATATGTCATATACTCAATGAGATTTACTTTGACTATCCTATTTAAAATTACCTTCCATACCCTCATACAATGGTCTATTACTTTTCATATAGCTCTTATTACTTTTTATTATCCATCCAATGTAATTTATAGTGCCAGAAAAGCAGATTTTTTTGGCCTATTTTGTTCAAGTCCAAGAGCCTAGAACAGTGACTGGCATATAACAGACACATAAAAGTATTTTTGAATAAATGGATGAATGAATGGCTAAACTAAATTTGCTCACACTTACTCAAAGACTTTCATGTGCATATCAATTCCTAAAGACAAACTACATTTCAATTCACTTAAAAACATGTATCTCTTCAAAAGATAAAATAAATCAAGGCATTATTACACATCTAATTATTGTAAGAATAATTATATTTGGTAATGTAATTTTGGTAAAATTAATGTTTTTCAAAAAGAAGAGCATCCTGATTGGTGGTAGATATCAATGGACATGATCATTCCTGGTACCCAGGAAACTCACCACCCAATTGTTCCTTGGATCCTGAGGTCCCTTGCCAGTGAAGTACATAGTTATGTCTGTTGTTCTAGAACATTTCAGATGTTTTACAAGCTTTATGAAATTTTTTCATGAAGTACTGATGGGTTTGGATATACTATATTATGAAACTCTATAATATACCTACTTGTATAAGAAAAACTAGGTTTTAGCCTGGATATCTATGGCAAAAGATAACTGATTACAATGAATGTTCATAATTCTCTGTACACAGAGTACATGACTCTCTATAACATATCTCTATGCTTAATAATACATATTCAGTGTTTCAGGTCTGGAAATTAAGTACTAAAGGCATCTCTGATTACTGCTAGAGAATATTCTAGCCTTTTCTTCTGATTTGGAAACAATACACTTTATCTCTAAAGTCCTTAATGCAATTGATCAGTTCAAACTGAGTTTTTACTGGTATATCTATTTTTTTAAAAATCTTATTTATTTTTATACAGCAGGTTCTTATTAGCTATCTATTTTATACATATCAGTGTACATATGTCAATCCCAATCTCCCAATTCATCCCACTACCACCACCACCTCCCGCCACTTTCCCCCCTTGGTGTCCATATGTTTGTTCCTTACATCTGTGTCTCTATTTCTGCCCTGCAAACCGGTTCATCTGTACCATTTTTCTAGGTTCCACATATACATGTTAATATACAATATTTGCTTTTCTCTTTATGACTTACTTTACTCTGTATGACAGTCTCTAGATCCGTCAACGTCTCTAGAAATGACCCAATTCGTTCCTTTAATGGCTGAATAATATTCCATTGTATATATGTACCACATCTTTATCCATTAGTCTGTTGATGGGCATTTAGGTTGCTTCCATGTCCTGGCTATAGTAAATACTGCTACGATGAACACTGGGGTGCATGTGCCTTTTTGAATTATGGTTTTCTCTGGGTATATGCCCAGTAGTGGGATTACTGGGTCATATGGTAATTCTATTTTTAGTTTTTAAAGGAACCTCCATACTGTTCTCCATAGTGGCTGTATCAATTGACATTCCCACTAGCAGTGCAAGAGGGTTTCCTTTTCTCCACACTCTGTCCAGCACTTGTTTGTAGATTTTCTAATGATGCCCATTCTAACTGGTGTGAGGTGATACCTCATTGTAGTTTTGACTTACATTTCTCTAATAATTAGTGATGTTGAGCAACTTTTCATGTGCTTCTTGGCCATCTGTATGTCTTTAGAGTAATGTCTACTTAGGTCTTCTGCCCATTTTTTGATTGGGGTTCTTTTTTTTTTTTTTTTTTTTTTTTAAATATTTATTTATTTATTTATGGCTGTGTTGGGTCTTCGTTTCTGTGTGAGGGCTTTCTCCAGTTGTGGCAAGCGGGGGCCACTCTTCATCGCGGTGCGCGGGCCTCTCACTATTGCGGCCTCTCTTGTTGCGGAGCACAGGCTCCAGACGCGCAGGCTCAGTAGCTGTGGCTCACGGGCCCAGTTGCTCCGCGGCATGTGGGATCCTCCCAGACCGGGCTCGAACCCGTGTCCCCTGCATTGGCAGGCAGACTCTCAACCACTGCGCCACCAGGGAAGCCCGGGTTCTTTTTTTAATATTGAGCTGCATGAGCTGTTTATATATTTTGGAGATTAAACCTCTGTCCACTTATTCGTTTGCAAATATTTTCTCCCATTCCGAGGATTGTCTTTTCATCTTGTTTGTAGTTTCCTGAGCTGTGCAAAAAAAGCCTTTTAAGTTTCATTAGGTCCCATTTGTTTATTTTTGTTTTCATTTCCATTACTCTAGGTGGGGGATCAAAAAAGATCTTGCTGTGATTTATATCAAACAGTGTTCTTCCTATGTTTTCCTCTAAGAGTTTTATAGTGTGCAGTCTTACATTTAGGTGTCTAATCCATTTTGAGTTTATTTTCTGTATGGTGTTAGGGAGTGTTCTAATTTCATTCTTTTACATGTAGCTGTCCAGTTTTCCCAGCGCCACTTATTGAAGAGACTGTCTTTTCTCCGTTGTATATTCTTGCCTCCTTTGTCATAAATTAGTTGACCATTGGTGCATGGGTTTATCTCTGGGCTTTCTATCCTGTTCTGTTGATCTATATCTCTGTTTTTGTGCCAGTACCATATTGTCTTGATTACTCTAGCTTTGTAGTATAGTCTGAAGTCAGGTAGTCTGATTCCTCCAACTCCGTTTTTGTCCCTCAAGACTGCTTTGGATATTCGGGGTCTTTTGTGTCTCCATACAAATTTTAAGATTTTTTTGTTCTGGTTCTGTAAAAATTGCCACTGGTAATTTGATAGGGATTGCACTGAATCTGTAGATTGGGTAGTATAGTCATTTTCACAGTATTGATTCTTCCAATCCAAGAACATGGTACATCTCTCCATCTGTTTGTGTCATCTTTGATTTCTTTCATCAGTGTCTTACAGTTTTCTGAGTACAGGTCTTTTACCTCCTTATGTAGGTTTATTCCCATGTATTTTATTCTTTTTGTTGCAATGGTGAATGGGATTGTTTCCTTAATTTCTCTTTCAGATTTTTCATCATTAGTGTATAAGAATGCAAGAGATTTCTATGCATTAATGTTGTATCCTGCAACTTTACCAAATTCATTGATTAGCTCTAGTAGTTTTCTGATGGCATCTTTAGGATTCTCTATGTATAGTATCATATCATCTGCAAACAGTGACAGTTTTACTACTTTTTTCCAATTTGTATTCTTTTATTTTTTCTTCTCATTGCCGTGGCTAGGACTTCCAAAACTATGTTGAGTAATAGTGGTGAGGGTGGACATCCTTGTCTTGTTCCTGATCTTAGAGGAAATGCTTTCACTTTTACACTATTGAGAATGATGTTGGCTGTGGGTTTGTCATATATGGCCTTTATTATGTTGAGGTAGGTTCCCTCTATGCCCACTTTCTGGAGAGTTTTTTATCATATATTCGTGTTGAAGTTTGTCAAAAGCTTTTTCTGCATCTATTGCAATGATCATATGGTTTTTATTCTTCAATTCGTTAATACAGTGTATCACATTGATTGATTTGCGTATACTGAAGAATCCTTGCATCCCTGGGATAAATCCCACTTGATCATGGCGTATGATCCTTGTAATGTGTTGTTGGATTCTGTTTGCTAGTATTTTGTTGAGGATTTTTGTGTCTATATTCAAATATATATGCACCCAACAAAGGAGTACCTCAGTACATAAGGCAAGTGCTAACAGCTATAAAAGAGGAAATTGACAGTAATACAGTAATAGTGGGGGACTTTAACACCTCACTTATACCAATGCACAGATCATCCAGACAGAAAATTAATAAGGAAACACAAGCTCTAAATGACACAATAGACCAGATAGATTTAATTGATATTTATAGGACATTCCACCCCAAAACAGCAGATTACATTTTCTTCTCAAGTGCACATGGAACATTCTCCAGGGTAGATCACATCTTGGGTCACAAATCAAGCCTTGGTAAATTTAAGAAAACTGAAATCATATCAAGTATCTTTTCTGACTACAACACTATGAGATTTGACATCAATTACAGGGAAAAAACGTAAAAAACACAAATACATGGAGGCTAAACAATACATTACTAAATAACCAAGAGATAACTGAAGAAATCAAAGAGGAAATCAAAAAATACCTAGAGATAAATGACAATGAAAATACAATGATCCAAAATCTATGGGACGTATCAAAATCAGTTCTAAGAGGGAAGTTTATAGAAATACAATCCTACTTCAAGAAACAAGAAAAATCTCAAATAAACAATCTAACCTTACACCTAAAGGAACTAGAGAGAGAAGAACAAACAAAACCCAAAGTTAGTAGAAGGAAGAAATCATAAAAATCAGAGCAGAAACAAATGAAATAGAAACAAAGACAGCAATAACATAGATCAATAAAACTAAAAGCTAGTTCTTTGAGAAGATAAAGAAAATTGATAAACCTTTAGCAAAACTCATCAAGGAAAAGAGGGAGAAGACTTATATCAATAAAATTAAAAATGAAAAAGGAGAAGTTACAACAGACACCACAGAAATAGAAAGCATCATAAAATACTACTACAAGCAACTCTATGCCAAGAAAATGGGCAACCTGGAAGAAATGGACAAATTCTTAGAAAGGTATAAACTTCCAAGAATGAACCAGGAAGAAACAGAAAATACGAACAGACCAATCACAAGTAATGAAATCGAAACTGTGATTAAAAATCTTCCAACAAAGAAAAGTCCAGGACCAGAAGGCTTCACAGGTGAATTCTATCAAACATTTAGCGAAGAGCTAACACCCATCCTTCTCAAACTCTTCCAAAAATTGCAGAGGAAGGAACACTCCAAAACTCATTCTATGAGTCCACCATCACACTGATACCAAAACCAGACAAAGATACTACAAAAAATTACAAACCAATATCAATGATAAATATAGATGCAAAAATCCTCAACAAAATACTAGCAAACAGAATCCAACAACACGTTACTGGTATGTCTTGTTCAAATATGTTTCTAAGATGAATCAGACTTCCCCATGAATTTCTCTCCAGGCTACTGCTAATTGTAGTTAAGCTAATTTCTAAGTTGAGCAAGGTTTTAGAAAAGATCAACGTGTATGTATTTCTGTGTACATGTAATTCTATTAGAATTGCAGATGTAAGAAATATTAGCACTGAGCAGAAGTCTCTAAACAAATACTAAATCCACTTCAAATGCTTCTCACAAGTCAAGCTGGGAGGCTCCACAGGGATTCAAGGAAACTCAGGCATTTTTACAGGAATGAATTTTATAATCACATTAACAGTGGGGGACTGCTGGTATCTTTATTTATAAGAACAAATAACTGTTGCACCTGTCTAACTGTTTGGGGTTGTGACAGATAAGGGAATCTTGCTGATACATTTTCTCTCCCACTGCTCCAGCATGAGAATTCTGAAAATGTGGCTTCTCCACTGTCACCAGTAGCTTCTATCACAGTGGCAGTAGCAACAAAGGAGGAAAAAATTCCTTTTTCTGAAATTGTTCCAACTTGTGCAGGTAAAAAAGCTCTTTGATTGAATCATCCTTACAAGACAGGGAAGATGAAGCATATACTCAAAGCTAGAAAAGTTTTAGCTACTACAGGTTAACAACACTAAAAGTAAGCTCTGTTGTAATATGTGAAATGGTGTTTAAGGTGTTTTATAGTAATTGATACCAAAATTATATAAACATATGATGGATGATAAATTATCTCCCTGTATATCCCAATAAAGGAATGAAGCTACTTCTTATGGCTATATCATATAATTAAAAATCATACAGAAACATTCCTGTTGCTTGAAGACTGTGACCAAATTGTTCTCATAAGTGCATATAAATTCATTGTGCGAGAGTAGCCTAGGACTACTGTGATTCAGTTAGTACTAGGGAATGAGGTACTGTATGTTGTTATGTGAGTCCACAGATGCCTCTTGCAATGACATCCATGTTAACTAATTAAGAATGTTTTTGAGAATTTTTATGTACCTAAATGATTCTGTTACTTACATGTGCAAGCAAAATCTACAAACTGGCATTCACATCCATCACTTTCAGTTTTTAAATTAAATTTTATTTTAGAAAGTTTAAAGAGTATAAAATAATATATCTATTATGAGGCAAACCATGTATATATCTTTATACTGTTACCGGTAGTAAATGTTAATTCAATTAATGTATGTTTCCTTGGTGCCAGGCATTGTGTTTAGCACTGAGAATACAGACACAAATGATAAAAGCATGATTCCTGCACTCATGGAGCTTACTTTAAAATGGAAAAGAGAAATAATACATCCTTGATACATGCATGTAAATTACTGAAGATTATGACAAATCCTATGAAGGGAATGATCAGGCATGAGCGAGAGAAAGTATGGAGAGTATTTTTTATATAGGTCAGAAATGGCCTTTCTGAAGAAGTGAGGTCTCTGTTAAGATCTGAAGAGTAGGTAATGCAATGGACTGAAGGTGTGTGTCCCCTCTCAAACTCATATGTAATTCCCAATGGGGTCCCCCCCCAAATTCATACATAATCCCCAATGTGATGGTATTAGGAGGTAGGGACTTTGAAAGGTAATTAGGTCATGAAGGTGGAGCCCTGGATAGGATTAGTGCCTTATTAAGGGGACCCCAGAGAGCCCTCGTACTCTTTTCTGCCATGTGAGATCAATCCACAAGAAGGATAGCAATTCTAAAGGTACATGTACCAAAAAAACAGAACTGCAAAATGTGTGAATGAAAAACCATAGAACAAAAGAGAAATGGACTAATCCACAATTATGGTTGAAGACATTAACTCCTCTCCCTCAACAACTGAGAGAACTACCAAGAAAATCAGAAATTATATAGGAAAAGATCAATAATATCAGCCAACACGATCTAATTGACATTTATAGAATATTCTACGCAAGAAGAGCAAAATACACTTTTTTTTTCAATATTCAAGTAACATTCACCAAGATGGGCCAAATATTGGGCCATAAATAAAACTCCACAAATTCAAAAAATTTGAAATCATACGGAATGTGTTCTCCAGCCACAATAAAATCAAACTAGAAATAAATAACAGAAACATAACAGGAAAATCTCCAAACACTTGGAAACAAAACAACACATTTCTAATCTAGGAATAAAAAGGAAGTTTCAAGAGAAAGTTTTAAAAATATATCGAATTGAATGAAAATGGCATACATATTTCAACATTTGTGGGATACAGGTAATGCATTGCTGACAGAGAAATTTGTAACACTAATACATGCATAAGGAAAAGTCTCAAATTAATAATCTAAACTTCTACCTCAAAACCCCAAAAAAATAAGAACAAAATAAAAGCATTGTAGATACAAGACTTTTGTCATACATGTTACCTTTAAATATATTCTCCCAGTTCACTTAGTGTACTATTTTATTAATTAATTAATTTATTTATTTTTGCTGTGTTGGGTCTTCGTTTCTGTGCGAGGGCTTTCTCTAGTTGTGGCAAGCGGGGGCCACTCTTCATCGCGGTGTGCGGGCCTCCCACTGTTGCGGCCTCTCTTGTTGTGGAGCACAGGCTCCAGATGCACAGGCTCAGCAGTTGTGGCTCACGGGCCTAGTTGCTCTGCGGCATGCGGGATTCTCCCAGACCAGGGCTTGAACCCGTGTCCCCTGCATTAGCAGGCAGATTCTCAACCACTGCGCCACCAGGGAAGCCCAAGTGTAGTATTTTAAAGAGTTTTAAATTTTGATAATCTCCATTAGCAATGAATGTAAAATCCTGGCACTAATCTCATTTACAAAAAAAAAAAAAAAGATCCTGGAATTCCACCCTAGGTGGAATTTACAGGAGCAGTGACTGATCCAAGAAGAGTATCAATTTGTTCATTTCAGTGCTACCAGTACACATTGAGATGAAAGAAGAATGAAGGCAATCAAAGAGTCCTGATGATTAAGATTGAATCGAAAAGGTCTGCTTATGAGTGAGTTTCTCATGGCATACAGACTGACATCTAATAGACTGTCACCTGTAAACTCATTACCATTTAGAAAGCTAAGACAGTTTGGGGCTTGGGGAGCAAAATAGAGGTAAATATGATTCATTCCTCCTAATTAATCTGACTGCTATGAAAAAAGATCACAGATACAATGCTATATTGTTATTCAGCTCAATGTAGTGTTTGTTTTTTGCTACCTATACCTTCAGTGCACAAGCGGTTTCAAATTTCTGTAGCATGAACTTGTGTTTAGAGTAGAACTGGTTTGCAAAAACTTTTCTATCTGCTCTCCCTTTAGCTTTAGGTCTTCTCTTTGCATGAGTGTCAGTGAACATCTCTCCCACACTTTGGTACCACTCACAGCTGCTTCCACTCTGATGGGTGTTGGTTAATTCTCTAATTAAGCTTCCGTGTTGGGATCACAGTTTTCCCTGGAATTTGGAGTGTGACCTCTCAGAGCTCTTGAGGATCCCCCAGTTGTAATTCTGGGCTCACATGGTGATCTGCCCCTTCCTCAGGAATAGAGGGTTTTTTCCCAGCTCCCTTTCCCAAGTATGATGTGTTAAACTTATGATGTTGTGTTAAAAATCTCATCCTCTTAGTGTCCAAAGTAGTTAAATATTTTAAACGCTACTCTTTATGTCCATTAACAGCTGACATTTTATTATAATGTTCCTTCTCTCTATATTTAGTCCTAAAGCTGTACTTTATCATAAAAACACACATTTTTACACCTAGTTTATATTTTCCAGTTTTGTTGTATTTAATGTTTTAGAGGACTTTTGTTTTTTGAAATTGGCATGTAGTATAATAATCATGAGGTTACTGTTAGAATAAAAATCTCATAATTGTTCTACATAATCATTACTAATGTTATATTCTTGAGAAACCATCTATCCTAAAAAATAAATGAATCTGACATTTTTGTGTCTGTTGGACAGAGTTCAATGAGATCCTTAAACAGACAAAGATACAAAATTAATGGGGAAATGCTTAACTTACATGATGTAGAAATAAACAATTGCCTAAGAGAAATATTCAAATGGGCAAAACTGTAGCATATATATATATTTTCTCATTCGAAAATTCTTTGTGGGCTTCCCTGGTGGCGCACTGGTTGAGAGCCCGCCTGCCGATGCAGGGGACACAGGTTCGTGCCCCAGTCCGGGAAGATCCCACATGCCGCGGAGCGGCTGGGCCCGTGAGCCATGGCCGCTGAGCCTGCGCATCCGGAGCCTGTGCTCCGCAACGGGAGAGGCCACAACAGTGAGAGGCCCGTGTACCGCAAAAAAAAAAAAAACTCTTTGGAAAAATTAACTTTTCCTAGACTGAATAAAAATCAATTTACCATTAAGAATTTACCCTTTTTTATAATGAAATATTGCCATTTCCAGCAACATGGATGGACCTAGAGATTATCAAAGTAGGTCAAAGACATATACCATATGATATCACTTATATGTGGAATCTGAAAATATAATACAAATGAACTTATTTACAAAGCAGAAACAGATTTACAGACAAAGAAAACAAACTTATGGTTACCATAAGGGAAAGGGGGGAGGGATAAATCAGCAGTATGGGATTGACAGATACACACTACTGTATATAAAATAAACAACAAGGATTTACTGTATAGCACAGGGAACTATATTCCATATCTTGTAATAACCTATAATGGAAAAAAATCTGAAAAATAATATATAAATATGTATAGCTGAATCACTTTGCTGTACACATAAAACTAACACAATATTGAAAATCAACTATACTTCCATTTAAAAAAAACAACAACAAAGAGAACCAACATTTATATGCAGCCCCAGAGCCTAACACAGCACCTGGTAAGAATTCAATGAAAGCTGTGAAATTGAAAAAAAAAAAAAGAATTTATACTTTTTTGAGATGGATCACTTAAAATCCTAAATGGAAATAAAGAAAAGATACACATTTTTCCTGAGGTATGAATATATTTGTAATCATTACAGTATTACAGTGAATGAAATTGCTAATGGATAATATCTCAATTTCCAACAACTTATGTTTATCACAAATAGCCTTTTCACCTCCAGAGTGTGTTTACAGACACACACACACACACACACACAGAGTTGGGGGAAGGAGAGACAGAGGAAAGAGAGACGGGGGTGGGAGGAAGAGAGAGAAAAAATAATTTAATTAACAGGGTAATTGAGTAATTAGCTCATTTTTAATTTAAGATCTCTTAAAGTATTGGAGGCTTTGTGATTTCAAACTTTTGCTTTAAGTCAAGCACTATATTCTTAAGGGAAAAATTAGGAAGAACTATTATGTGGATAACTGTATAATATCATTAACAGCCATCATTATCACATGATATATGAATCAAAAGTACAATACTCTTTATGGGGCTGCTAATAGTTGCCTTTGGAAAAATGATGATCATATTTATAAGAATGTATCACATTTACCTATTTCTTTTTTTCTCACCAAATCCCAAACTGTGTCAGCTTCCTACATGGTAATGCGCTGCAGCAGACAGCCTGTTAGAGGTCAGTCTATGTGCCATCATAGCTCACTCTTTGGCTGGCTTTGTAGATTCAATCTGTAATGTTCAGGATGAGCTTTTTACCATCTTCATTTTCCTTATATATTTTTAAATTTCTTTTTTCCCTCATATCCTTTGTGTGTACTGGTTGCACAGAAATGAACTGGTTAAGCTTCTTCTTGCATCACTGCTCATTCTGTAAATTCTACCTGGTGTGGAAGTCCAGAACATTTGCTATAAATGGAACTGCTTTCAAGGATTTTGCATTAGATGAATAGGACTTCACATACTGTGCTCTGAGAAGGAATACTACCAAGTATTTTTAAATTTTTACAAAACATATTTAACACTATTAATTGTTGGGAGTTACACACAATCTCATGAAAAAATGCAATTCTTGATTATATTGACATTTATTTTTATATTGGGGTGATGTTGTGTGTGTTTCTGTGTGTATGTATCTGTAACTTCTGATTTTTTTCCTGAAATGAATGTGAGGAGAACAATTTAATAGCAGCAATATGAATGTACCCTCTAGGTCTGTAGAGGAACTAATTTAGAAGAAAACTTTAACATATTATTGGCATTTTCTCCAGTAGCATATTGATATTAGGATACATTTCAGATTTTTTATCATGGCATTCAACTGTAGCTATTCAAGTAATGTTGTCTTGCATCTCCTTAGAACATACTCTCCCTTCTGCCTAAAGAAAGCACTTCTATACGTGGCATGGTATAATACAGAGTTTCTCACCTTTGGCATTATTGGCATTTTGGTATGGATAATTCTTTGCTGTGGGGACTGGCCTGTCCATTGTAGAATGTTTAGTAGCATTCCTGGCCACTATTCACCAGATGCCAGTAGCATCTCTCTCCCAGTTGTGACAACCAAATGTCTCCAGACATGGCCAAATGTACTCTGAGGGATAAAATCAACCAGTTAAGAATCCCTAGTGTAATGAAGTCAGCCCTTGGTGTAAGTTAAAAGTAGATTTAAATCTCTATGTTGCTATGGATGCAGCTTGGGAAAATTACTTAACTTCTCTAGTCATCAGTTAACAAATACTTCACATATTTGCTGCAAGGGTTAAAGGACAACATACAATAGACATATATTAGCTTGTCCATTGTCTCCAACATAGTGGTACTCTCCAATCCTTTCAACAGTTGGCTGCTGGCCACTTTTCTTAAGGGATCAATTCAAGGACACTCATGTTTAGTAGCCTTGTTTTTACTCCAGACCTTTTAGCACAGTATGTCACATTCTTTACATATTCTTCAGTTGTTCTTTGTCTGGGCTGCCACAGTTCCTAAGTCCTAATCTATCAAGTCCTAATGATTCTATCATATCATTTCCCTCACTGACTACATGTGAATTGTTGGTTTACTTTCCTGTATATGGATCTACGGGATGACTTCCTCGATGGTAGTAAAGATTCTTATTCATCTCTATTTCTGCTTTCTGGCTCAGAGCTTGATTTGCAATACATGGAAGTGTATTACATGAAGAGAGGGAAGCAGTATTCTCAGGATGTGTTTCACAGAACCCCGCTGAGCAACCGTGAGGGCTGTTATTCACCGGCACCTCGACATCAGACATTCTGCTGTTATTTTCTGTATTTACACTTTCAGAAAACAATAGGTTCCAAAGCAGAATAAAATAAGAGCAATGGCAACAGAAACAAGATCAGATGTGTATTTTTGTTTACAAGTGTGTTGAAGCTACACCTTTGTCACTTACACTCCATGATTATGTTTAGAATTCTTGCTTTTTCTGAATTGTTTAGTCCCAGCCATACTCTTTGAAACAATTTCATTACTATTAACAGTTACACTATGTTTGTTTATTGCTTTGTTTTGAATTTATATCAGTGTTGCCAGGAATGTTAGAATTTCTAAGTATTGAAATGAATGTGATGGAAAGTGTGGAAAAGAAAAACCTAAGTCAGAAAGTGGTGAAAGGCAGAGAAAGCATCGAGAGAAACAAGTCAAAGATGAAAAAGAACTGAAAAAGTAAGTATCCATTGTTCCAGTACCATTTGTTGAAAATACTTTCTCTCTGCCATCGAATTTCTATTTTGTCTTTTTCTCCAATCAGTTTTTCATATGTGTGGATCTATTTCTGAATTCTCCAATTTGTTTTACTTTATCCATATCTATCCTAACTCCATTACCACATTGCCCTATTATATTGTTAAAGTATACATCAAGATCAGTTAGTGTATGTCCTCCAAATATGCATTTTATTTGCAAAATTGTTTTGACTACTCTGGGTCCTTTGTATTTCCATTAAAATTGTAAAAATGATTGTTAATTCTAGGAAAAAAATCCTTTTGTGATAATTCATATTATATTGAATTAATAAATTACAGTGGACCCTTGAACAACATGGGTTTGAACTTCATAGATCCACTTATATGCAGATTTTTTTCAATAAACATCATGATCTAAGGTTGGTTGAATCTGTGAACGTGGAGCCACAAATACAGAGAGCTGACTGTAAAATTATACGCGGATCTTTGACCGAGTGGGGGGCTGGGGCCCAAAACCTCCACGTTGTTCACAAGTCAACTATAAACTTATGAGAAATAATACCTTAAAATGATTAAGTCTTTCAATCCATGAGCACAGTTTATCTCTCCACTTATTTAAATTTTGCTTAAATTTTGGTTTTGGATCTAGATGGTGGAGTAGAAGGATCCTAATCTCACCTCCCAGGGACACACCAGAACTACAGCTATACGTAGGACAACCATTTCTGAGAATGACCTGAAGACTAGCAGATTTTCTACAATTAAGGAATAAAGAAAGGCCACGTTGAGATGGGTAGAAGGGGCACAGATGTGGTCTAGTCAGAACCCACATCCCTGGTGCGACAAGCAACAAGTGGTAGGGAACTCCCAACCTGTGGGGCTTACAACCAGGAGCTGAGAGCTGTGGGAAACCAAGACTCTGCTCCTAAAGGGTTCATGAACAAACTCACTCATGAGCTACCATGTAACTTGGCATATTTTAGGTACACTATAATTGATTTTTCAAATGTACGAATGGTTGTGTCCATACATACCAAGGTCTCTACAAGATAGGGAAGCAGACCGGTGAGGCCTAATATGGAAACTAGGCAGAAGTACAGAATGATTCTTAAAGGGGCATAGAGCTCATCTCTGTTGCAACTAAGGATGGATCTTTGAATATCCCAGCACTGGACCACTGTAAACCAGCTCAAAAAGAACAATGTTTAGATTGATTTAGTAAGTTTAAGCAAGAGCAGGCACATTATATTAATTTATTCTTTCTACTTTTTTTTTTTTTTTTTAAGAATTGACATTCTGGCACAGAGTAAGGGCTGTGGAGTGAGGGAGTTAAGCAATTTCATGGGATTGGTTAAAAAAAAAAGACATTCTCAGTTAATCTAATATCACTAACTCCTATTTCTTTTACAGTAAAACTCCTTCTAATTTTTCATCAACTAGCTAAAATGCAAATGTATTTGCCACTATTACCTAGTTGACTTCAGCATTTTATACTTCTTTAATGACTATAAAGATATTTCAGGATTTTAGCTTTGCGTAGCTTTTTGAACAGAACTCTTCCCAGTCCCCTAGACACAGTGCAGCTTGTAAGTGTACAATTTATCTCCTCCTCTTAAGGCAGCATAGGCTTGTTCAGCTTTCTCCCACTTACTTATGTTTTCAGTGTAGTCTGGTTTCTGTGCTCCTTCATTCTATATTTTACCATAGCACTTTACAAGGTAATCACCCAGAAAATAATGGAGAACATTTTTCTATCTGCCACTCAATCTGAGTCCTTGAAATGGTGGACTCTACTTTCATTTTTGTGTGCAGTAGAATGCCAGTTACCACAATCAACCATGCATATACATGCATTTTCAACTAAAGACCGCGAGGTTATTAGCAATACTCTCAATAATAATGGGTCTTAAAAATGGAAATATTTTCAATATTTTAGTTGTTATGTTTCTTTTTAAAATAGTACAGCAGGCTTGCCCAGAAAACATTCAAAATATATTTATATGATTGCTTTGTTTCACTGAATATGAACATTTTCTCCAACTGAGAAAGGCTTAAACAAGATGTCCTAACATTATCAAATTGGTGCTCATGAACACAATGAAAGGATGATTGGTTCAAGAAAACAATGTGCCATATGGAAGATCTTTATTATCCAAATCTATAACAAAAAATACAAATATAATTTCACACATCTTGGCTTTCCATAAATGAAGTGGTTTGATTTTGCTTATGTTTTCCAGCTTCAGATAAGATACAGTAATTAGAAATCAAGGTTAAAAATAACAACAACCAGACTTGCATCCCCAAAACCTGACGTCTGGTACATTAGAAGATGGTACTTTCTATGATGAAAAATAAGGTAGGAAAAAGGATAGGAAATATTGAAGTGTCACTAAGATATTATTTAGAGTACAGAAACTATCACTGAGAAGCTGACACTGCAGCAAAAATTGAAAGTATAATAGGGAGCAAACCATGAAGAAATTGGAAAAAAAAAAAAAAAAGTATTCCAGGCAGAGGGAAGAAACAGTGCAAATTCCCTGAGTGGGGAGTTTACTAGGAATTTTTAAGGAGAAATTGCAATGAACAAAGGATGGCTAGAACTAAATAGTAGGTAGGTTCAAAGAGTTATGGGAAGCCAAACAGTGTAACATCTTATAGTCCTTTACAAGAAAAAATGAGATGGGAAGTGATGGCAGGATTTGATAAGAAAGAGTAACCATGATCTGGATTAAAGTATTAATATAAGAACACTCAGGATGTTGTGTTAAAAAGAGACATAAATGAGGTCACGGTAGAGGCAGAGAGATCAACAATTTACATTTATATGTTTTCCTTAAATTTAGACAGTGTATTGGAAAATATGATGACAGTTGACCTTTAATTTTAACTTTGTTAATTTTCATTTGATTACCAGAAATGCATCAGACCTACATGTGAAATGGTTGTATGCAACATATTTCTTACTTTCATAGTCCTAAAATTTAAATTCACACAACTATTAAAAGGAGATGAGAATCCATGGAATTGATTCAAAATTAAGACAAAACTTCAAAGGATGGCAGAAGAAGCCTGTCGACCATCAAACTACACTTAATAATGTCTGTATATACAGATATACCAAAAATAAATAACAAGAAGAAAATTACAAGCCTGTGAATCTAAACTTGATACCAGTGTATGTTAAAGGCTCAAACCCTTTTCAAATTTAGTAGAGTTATACAAAGTAACTGTTAAATGTTAACTTGTATCAGAATTGTAGAGCTGAAAGGGCCTTACTTAAAATATAAGGGTCAAAGTATGATGATAATTTTAACTTGGAACAAGTTCAGTGAATGTCAATATTTAACTAAAAAGATAGGAGCAAATATTGTTGAATTGAATGGTTATCTGATATTAGAAGAAAGCTAACCCTTACAATCAACCTGGTCTCATGAAACAACTGATAAATGGATCTGCACCCTAAAATCAAACATGACATGATGGATGCTAATTGAGAACACAATGAAACCACAAAGATTTATTAAGGCCTCTGTCAGTGGTATCTGTCTACTCATAATGAATTATGAAACCATGATCTGTGTGTAGGAGGATGTGCATGGTGTGTGTGAGTGATTAATAAGTTGGGGGAAAATAGGTGTTCCCGATAATTTGTGGAATTGATAATCAAACATTTTATTCAGTGCTTAAAATCTCATCCCTGAATTGCATATGTGAAGGAAGCAAGAGTCAAATATGCTAAATAACTTATCAAAGGCCAAATGATTAATAACAAATAGGGTTTAGCACCTCAGTAAATATTAATAGGGTTATGCTCATCCCAGTTCACTAGGCTATTGTTCCTGGATAAAGATGATTTAGTGTAAGTTTGATTAAATAGTTGTTTACAATAAGCTGAGTAAAAATGCATAATTGATATAATAATTAAGAGATCATTTCTTTTCAATTATTTAAGAACAAAGACATGGCTCAAAAGTTGATATTCATTAGAAGAAAAAATGATACCTCGGCTTTGGATTAAGCCATTCATTGCTAAATAGGAAACTCGTTTAATATGCACATCCAGCAATTATATAAATTCTTTTTTGATAACCTACATATGGAGTAATGTCAAAGACAGTATTTTACTTTTTCAACATCAATTTTATTTAAAACTGTGTCTTAATTCCTAAGCTGTTCAAGACAGTAAAGAGTTTCTCGCTGAGCATTATCATCTCATTTCTAATACTGCCATCCTTCTTTGGCAATCTCATCGTTTTCTGTGTTCCCTTATCTATTGAAAAAATTCATTTACTTGATTCATTTAAGATAAGTAAAATTATAGTTCACACACAAACAAAAACAACAAAAAGTAATTACTTGCATTGTTTTTTTTTAAAAAAATCCATCTGATTATAAATAGGTTCCTACTGAAAAAATAATATCAAACTTTCAGAACAAAAGCACAACCAGGAGAAAGGTCAGAACAACTTTTTTTTATTACTACCTCATTATGCTGACTTTGGCCAGAGTCCCATACAGCTAGTTTAATGAAGGGATAATGATAGCTCATCCTTTCCCATTTTTTGCCCAGTCAACTCAGTATTGTTCAAAAGTGCCTCTAACTCTCTTTTGGAAATTCACGTTGCAAAGAGTTCCTTTTTTAAGCACAGCATGCAATTTACTGTGATTTTGTTAACTATATGACTTCAGCATGTTACAAAACACCCTTAGTATGATAAGATTGATAACAGTACCTACTTAATAAAATTGCTATGAATTTTAAATTAATTAAAGCATGCAAAACATGTGTCTGGCACATTGTAGAGCTCAATAAATCTCCTTTATTTGCTTTATTAATGCTAATAATGACAGTTCTTAGAATACTGTTTTAAATGATTTATAGGTTAATGTGTTAGATGTTAGAGTGGATAAGGAGATGAATTAGAATGGGTTCCCACCTGAAAGATGTTTATATTCTAAGAGTAAATATTCCCATACAAATGACTTAGACCCTGAAAAAAATCAGTCAAGTTATTTTGAGGGATTTTTTGGTCTGTTTAGTAAAATGTGTCACTATTTCAGTTAGTGTATCCACAGTGCTCTGAATATGTTGATTCAGCTTCCTTAGGACTATTCCATGTAACAACTCTATTTAACCCTTTTAGTGTCGGTAATGTGTTACATAAAAATAATAGCCTCATTTGCCAAGGAAAATACTCCATATGCTTTTTCACATGTTCATGTTTCTACTGTTACTTTTCTTACCTGTGCCCTTCATTCATGAGGTTATTTGCAAGTGTGAACCCCAATAAATGCCAAGCTACATACAAATAAGATTTTTAGTGAACTTCCAATAATACATAAAACAATGAAATCATTAAAGACATAGGAATAAAAGTCAAGTAATAAATTATGGATGATGGGAATAGATGAATGAGGTAGGCAGGATATATTACAATAATGCACAGTCAGATAAAAATAGAAAGAGAGATATAGATAACCGATCACCGTGATTGTGCAGCGCTGGTCTGCAAATGCCAAATGAGTCAGGCCAGGCCAGGCCAGGAATACTCAGACTTGCTAAGAAAAATGTTGACACCAGCCCCAAATTTAAACCCCAGAATCTATTACCATAACCTATAGAAATCATATCGCAATGAAAAGGCCTGAAGGTAGGAGAAATAAGGCATTAGCAAACATAAAAACAAAACATATACCAACACAATAAATGAAGAATGACTTTTAAAAATTATTTGTTTTTCAGTCAAACCGCATTTCGATGTGTTTGTCAAAATGAAAAACCATAAAATGTTACCTCGTCATCATGAAAGGAATTAATCTGATGGATAGGCTGGTTTAGTATTATCCATCTGGATACAAAAAAGACTCTGCCAATATCAACAATTCTGATTTTAATATTGTTATTGAGCTGTTCATTCTGACAGTAACTGGCCAACATGCTCCATTGTTTCTAAAAACCACCCTTATTATGAAAGAAAGACCACATCATTGTGACTGAGAGCTTGCTAATTCTTTGGCTTATTGTAGAAACAGGACATATTTCAATTTATCTAAAAAAATACCTATAAATTGAAATGAAAAGTGTTTAGGGAACACTCATGTTTTTCTCCATTTGCTTGCTCTGTCAAATTCCCATAACTTCCAACTACTTTTTGTTGTTGTTTACATTGTATCCAATTCCTTTGTTTACAAACATAATGCTCATAATATATGAATAACCCATAAAGGTGCAGATCTTCTGAGTTCTTTCTTCTTCCCCACTCTTCCTGCTCATTCCACTTTCCCTCTTCTCCTTCCTCTTCTGTACTTTCTCTCTCCTCTTTCTCCCCATCTTTCTCTTATTCTCTCTCTCTCTCTTTCTCTCTGGAGCAAGAAATCATGTATGGTATTTTTTAGGCAATAGTAAGAATTTAAAAATTATTTTTGCGATAGGTAACATATTAGTTTATTAGCAGTGGTTATAGGACTTGATGTATGGTTTCAAGGATAATTCAAACAGATGAGTAGATAAAGGACTATGAGAAGTGCAGGATGAGGGGCAGAGAGACCAATTTAAAGGCTGTAGCAAGTAGTCCAGGCCAGAAACCATGGGATGTATGGATGAGTTTGCAAAGTCTAATTTTTTTAGAAAAGTAATACTGTCAAGTTGCTGTAAGATGCTCTCAGCAAACAAAGACATCTGATTTATATAACATCCCTATTTCTAAGAAAGAAAATTTTGATTCCTTCTAAATTTTATCCAACGACTAGATCGGCCACCTGTAGCAGTACAAAATAAATCCCCATCACCTTCTATCTATTTGACAATGACATTTTCCCACATTCTTCACCTTTTAATCTTATTTTCAAATAATACTTCAATCATATTTAAGAAGATGTAAAACATGAGTGCCTTATCAAAAAGAATACCCCTTGGAAGTTCCCTGGTGGTCTAGTGATTAGGATTCTGGGCTTTCACTGCTGTGACCCTGATTCAAACCCTGATTAGAGAAAGATCCCGCAAGCCACGTGGCATGGCCCAAAAAAAAAAAAAAAATTGTACCACTTTAGAAACTCCCAGTGTAACCTTCTCCATCAAGACACACTTCTGTCCTCCCAAGTTTACTACCATCCTGACATTAGTGATAATTACATCTTTGCTTTTTTTTTTTTTAGAGCTTGACATCATATCCATTACATGCATGCCTAATCAATATATCAATATAGTGTTCACTTTGGCCGGTTTTTAAAATTTACATAGAATCATATTGTGCCTTGGATATTTAACTCAAGATTTTATTTCTAAAAATTGTGCATCTGATTGTGTATGGTTGTACTTCATCTATTTCCATTACTTTGTGGTAATCCACTGCATGTTGCTACCACAATTTGGTTTTATATTTATCATTTAGTCTTTATGAATAATGCTGTTCTAAACATTTTTTAATACATCTGGTGCATAATTTAAGATACATTCCACAGAGTAGAATTGCTGGGGTTTAGGGGATTAGCATCTTAAAATTTATGACGGCAAACTGTTAAAACAAAATGACTACACCGTTAACAGTTTCATAGCAGTACAGAAATAATCCCACTGCATTGTATGTGTGCCATAATTTGGTCATGTTAGATTTTGTAATTTTTTGCAAATCTGGAGGGAATAAAATTATAACTTATTTGTCTTCAACTTAAATTTCTGCCATTATTTTATAAAAATTGAAAATTTGAATATTAGAAAAATTCCTCTTCAAAAAAGGCTGCCAATTCATCTTCAACCAGACTACATATGAGAGCACCCATTTGTGTCAGCCTTCAAATACAAACATATTGATTGTATATTTTGGCAATATGAAAGGATAAAAATTATATCTGATTCTTGCTTTCCTATGCATTAACATGACAGTAAAGGTGACAAATTTTTATGTCTAATTAAATTAAATTTAAATTTAAATTTAATTAAATTAAATTAATAAGAACCTGCTGTATAAAAAATAAAATAAAATTCAGAAATTCAACAAAAAAAGAATATAAGAATTTTGAAAGTAATAAAGTGATGCCACGTTGAGTTGGAATATCCTCCATTTATCCCAAATTCTCTCTCCATCCTATTCTTCTCCACAGTATACTCTGCTCCAAGATCTTTAGGGATTACATAAAGAGTCTCCCTTGCTCTCTTTCAATTAGGTTCAGCCATAAAGCCAAAATTGGGTATTTACCAACAGAAGCTGATAGTGAAGCAATATGGCCTTCCTTAGGAGTATATCCATTCACAGCTCTCAACTTCCTCTTTATTCTGAGCTATGGGGTGGTGATGATTGTATTCCTCCAACAGCAAACACAGCACACTAGGCAGATTAACTGCAAATCATTCCAGGTTCTGGTAATGCTCCCTTCAGGTCTAGGGATAGTACTAACTTTCCCGTAGAAGATTCATCCTGGGAGATATTCCTTGTTGGTTTATCTTAACCCAGCCCACTATTACGTAAAAAGCCTCTTCATTAAATTCTCCTTAGTAATTCCATTTGAGTATGCCATTTATTTCCTGCCAGGATCATTTCTCCACAAAGTACCCTCAAAGTTGATTATATTTATGCTTATATCACAGAAAAAGTGAGTTTTAATATTACTGTTGGTTTATAATCAATTATTTTCCTTCAAATATTGGACAATATTTGGAAGAAAGTAATCAGAGTGTTTCTTAATCATAACATGTCACATTAAATTATTTAGTTATAAAATTAGACCTATTTTTTGATAAATTCAGCGACTTCAGAAGGTATGCAAGTACATTATATTTTTATTCTACATAAAATTTATGCAGTCCTTTAAAAATATTATAATGTACATATAATAGTATATATAACAGGTAATATATATGATTATGTTTTCATTGTGGGAAAACATGGTTCATATAATCCAGCTTCAACTTACTGCAACTTCACATACTATAACTTTAAAAGGACCTATATTCCTTATTCATTAGAAGTCTATTCTCCCCTTTATCAATCTGGGAATCTTAACACTGGCAATGGTCTTGAATAATGACAGAAATATAAACATTTCCAGCAGCACAACAAAACTAAAACTTTAAACATACATTGTTGTGAGAAAAAGAACATTTACCTTCGAAGCACTTTCTTTTAGTTTTCCAACTAGTCTTTGTTATAATTTGGATATGTATGGACCCTGAGTGGCCTCTTAAAGATATAAGGTATAAAATATGCATCTATCCACAAATGTAGATTTGAGTTCTTGGGGGATCAGTAATGGGTTGTTCATATTGTTTTGCTGGAGCATTTTTGAGGGGTTGGGAAGGAAAGTGTAATTAAATTCCCTGAGCTTCATAAGTAATGTTCTTCATTCAAATATAATCATGATGGTTTTAGCTCTAAATTTTCATCTACTCTAAGACTGTGTCCAAATTGTTTAATAAAACCAACAAAATGTAGCATAAGACAAAGTACCTTTTATTCTTCCTTCATGGAATTATGCAACCAAAGAGCAGATGATAGATGGACAGATGTTCATATTATATATATGTATAATATATATAAGGTTAAATGCATATTATATGGATATGGATATATTCCTGGTGAGGCTGTTTTAAAAGGCATTTATAATGTTTTCTTAATTAAAAATACATTAATGAGTTTGGTTCTGTGTGCCAGGTATTTCTTTATAGTCTTGAATAATTTTTGAAAAGCAGATGGCTGATTAAGACTAGACGTCACCTATGAACATGTAAAGTTTATATTTACTAACTACAACTGCCACATCCTATAAAAGAGAGAGAGTGGAATTTCAGGCATTGTGAAATATGATGCATACTTGATTTGATGGGATTTTAAATTATTTCCTTTCCTATTGGGTGTTTAATTATAGTATATCAAAATGAGGTTTCTACTTAAAATATGATTTTAGAATTTTCTATCTTTAATTTTAAGTGGGATTTAACGTGATGTACTAGAATTTGTTTATTTAGCAGATTTACATAATTTAATGAAAACACATTTTACGGTCTACATTAACTTATTTCAGTATATCTACATATGCTAAATTTTGCAAATATTAAAATATTTACAGTTAGTGAGAATATATTTTATTGATTAAAGAAGACAGTTGGGTTATTAAGGAAATGCCCTTGTATTTTGTAAACTGGGAAATTTGCATTTTTTTTTCCAGAATGTTTTAAAAAGATGTTGAATTTTTAAATTGAGCCTTTCAAGTTCTCAAAATTGTACAGTTCATGACTTATCCTTTCAGATCAAATTTAAAGAAGTTAATTCTATTTAGCCGTCCGGAATAACACTACATTAATTAGCAGTGTCCTAATTAAGGCTGCTGCTGTGAAGGGCAAGATAATTAAGTTACAGCAGCTGCTCTCTTTTTACCATAAGTGAAGATATATCATTTAGGTCTGCTCTGGTTTAGATGTGAAATAAAACAGTGATAATGCTTCATATATTCTTTCAACTATTTTTATTTTGACTTTAGCTTTCTTATTTTATAGGATAACTAGATATGGAAAAAATGTACATGCTCAAAAAGAATAAAAGAGCAAAAAATGGGATTAACTTTCTAGTAAATTCAGTAGCACTCAAAATGGAACCATTTTCTATTTTTTTTTCTGATTTAAGGTATACATGTATATACTTTCACTTGGCAAATTTGCATTATAAACATTACGATAATGCTTATAAATTAACTGGTTTCAGATGACCATCTTTCATATCATTTCAGGAAATTTTAAGTTTCTTCCTCAGAAAGTTCTTACTATTTGGTGAACTATTTTTAACACGCTAAAGTTTAAGTTTACCTCAAGTTGTACGCGGTAAATCCCCAAGACTTGTAAATTATTTTCCTTTCTGCAATACCACCATTTGTTTTCACGCAAATCTCTTGTCAACTTATCTTAGCTTCCTGTCCCTGCCAATAAGTTTTCAAAGCTATGTGATTTTCTTATGGTTCCTGCAAAATCCTGCCTGCCTATCATTAAATTTCCAAATGCATATTTTTGGGGGGATGAAACTATTTTTTTAAATCTAGAACTCTGCAAACTAAGGTCACATTTATAAACAAACAACAAATAAACATAAAAATTAATTCAAAGGAGAAATATTGAAAACTAGAGAGGCAGGTCATAGGTTGGCTGTTCTACTGTGAAATAATAATTTATTTCTTCTTGGTGACTGAACATTGTCATTGCTCTGGGACAGATAAATCAGAATTTTCCCCTTAAAACAATTTTGGATATGCTTTAATACAGGGGTCCCCAACCCCCAGGTCGCGGAATTGTATGGGTCCATGGCCTGTAAGGAACTGGGCCGCACAGCAGGAAGTGAGTGGCGGGCAACCTAGCGAAGCTTCATCTGCCGCTCCCCATTGCTCCCCATCGCTCGCATTACTGCCTGAAACATACCTGCCTCCCATCTGTGGAGAAACTGTCTTGCACGAAACTGGTCCCTGGTGCCAAAAAGGTTGGGGACTGCTGCTTTAATATTCAAGCAGATCATTGCAGTACAAGTATTAGCTTGGTATCTATATATTTGAAAAAGTTAGATAAACCTAAGTAACATAACCAGGTAAAGTAAGATTAAAAGCTACATATATTCATAAAGTACCTGCCAAAGTGAATTAGCCAAAAATACAGCAATGATAAATTATACATGTGTTCTCCATTTCTTGTAATATGACAGGCAAGCTATCTGTCAGGATAGCATATAAAAGTGCAGAGGAAATGTGATAAAACATATTTCTAAAAGCCTGAAAAATTGTATGAACTGAATTGTATGATCTTCTAACTGAAGATGTAAACACAATTGATTAAGTAATAAAGTAATAAAGCTTCTGCTTGAGAATGTTTGGTTACCTTAGTAATGTTTTGTGTGATAAAATTAAATTACTATAAATTATTTCAAGACAACTAGAATTATAAAGATCTACATTTTCAGAAAATATGAATGAAATAGTGATAAAAAGGGGAAGAGAAGGCTTAATACACTTTGAATCAATAATTCAGATGGAGAGGGAAAGGAGAAAGATAAATTTAAAGAAAAATAGCTAAAAATTTTTACAAAAGATAAAATGCACTAATCACAGGGGAAAAAGCAAACAAAGTTTAAAAGCCACACTTAAACATATTTTAAAATTGAAGAATATAGTACGAAGAGAAAATATTAGCAGCAGTCAGGGTAAAAAAAATTTAAGTATCACAAGAACATATCAAATACGATATAGGAAGATATGATATCTTTAATGTAGTGAGAATAAAACCCATTGATACTTTATCATAAGTTAATGTATCTGGTATTCCTACTTGATGGTGGGTTATACAGATTGATATGATTTTGAGAAAAGAGTGCATATACCTTTTTACTACATCAAACAGATTACATGTAAATTTTGAGAGCCATTAAAGAATATCTAAATAAATAGAAAGTATACCATGTTATCAGATTGAAATAACCAATAATGTAATAATTTCAGTGATTTAAAAATCCATTTTTAGATTCCATTAACATCAGCTAACATCCCCAATCCTTGTGCGTTGTGAAACATGACAAACTCTGTTTTTTAGGATATACAACACAACTGTAATTTGTTGATTGTGATATTTGAATAAAGATATATATATATACACATATATACACCACATGATCCAACATAATCACTCTGCTGTCTTATTTGCAATAGAATCTTTGCCTAATCCTAAATCACGAAATTGTATCCTATGTTTTCTTGTGGAAGTTTTGTTTCACATTTATGTCCATGATCTACTTTGATTTAATTTTGTGTATAGCTCACAGTATGAAACAGGTGCACTTCTTTTTTATTTATTATATTTTTAATTTATTATTTATTTATGTATATTTTTTGGCTGTATTGGGTCTTCGTTTCTGTTCTAGGGTTTTCACTAGTTGCGTCGAGCGGGGGCCACTCTTCATCATGGTGCGCGGGCTTCTCACTATCGCGGCCTCTCTTGTTGTGGAGCACAGGCTCCAGACGTGCAGGCTCAGTTGTTGTGGCTCACGGGCCTAGTTGCTCCGCGGCACATGGGATCTTCCCAGACCAGGGCTCGAACCCGTTTCCCCTGCATTGGCAGGCAGATTCTCAAGCACTGTGCCACCAGGGAAGCCTCACTTCTTTGATATAGATGTTCAACAGTTCCAGCATTGTACTGAAATTTAATCTTTCACCATTAAATTCCTTTCACCTGTTGGAAATCAATTATATCTGTGCCAATCTATTGATTGGTGTTTTCTTCTGTACCATCGATCTATTTATCACCATTGATGCCACTACTCTCACTCCCTTGATTACTATAGCTTTATAAAACATCTCGAAAGTAAGTCACTTGTTACTTTTTGTTAGTGCTATTTTGTTTCTGTTTCTTTGAATTGTCCCAAATTTTGGCATGATCTTGTCAAATTCTACAAAAAAATCCTGTGAAAATTTTGCTAGTTATTTCTTTGACTCTTAAGAGATTGAAGAGAATTTTATTTTTAACAGTATGGAGTCTTTCAGTCCGTGAAGAGAAAATATCTTTTTATTTATTTGGTTCTTTAAAATTTTAACCACAATGCTTTATAAGGTTTCAGTTTGCTTGCATATATTTTGCCATATTCATCCCTAAATATTTCATATTTACATTTATTTAAAATGGTATTTTTACAATTTCATTTTACTGTATAGTTTTAGTATATAGCAATATATTTGATATTTACATATTGATCAAAACATAGAAAAATTGGACTTTCATCAAAATTGAAACTTCTGTCCTTCAAAGGCACTATGAAGAAACTGAAAAGACAACCTACAGAATGAGATAAAATATTTGCAAATCATATATCTGACAAAGGAATTGTATACATACTATATAAAGACGTCCTATGACTGAATCATAAAAAGACAAATAACCTAACTAAAAATAGCAATATGTGAATAGATTTTTCTCCAAAAATCTATATATAGAAGATATACAAATGGCCAACAAGCTCATGTAAAGCAGTTCAACATCACCATTCATCAGTGTAACACAATTCAAAACCACAATGAGGTACAACTTCACACCTACTAGGATGGTCATCATAAAAAAGTATCACTGAAGATGTGGAGAAATCAGAATCTTCACACACTGATGGTGGGAATATAAAATGCAACAGTAACTTTTGGAACACAGGCTGGCAGTTCCTCAAAATGTCAAACATAGAGTTAACTTTTGACCCAGCAATTCCACTCCTGGGAACATACTCAAGAGAAATAAAAACATTATTTCCACGCAAAAACTTGTACACAAATGATCACAGCTGCATAATTCATAATATTCAAAAGCTGGAAACAACCTAAATGCCCATTAACTGATAAATGGATGAACAAAGTTTAGTATATCTATACACTAGAATATTATTCATCCATAAAAATGAAGGAAGTACTGATACATGCTAAGACATGGATGAGCCTACATAACATTATGCTAAGGGAAAGAAAACAAAAGACCAGATATTACATAATCCCATTCAAAGGAAATATACAGGATAGGCAAATCTATAGAGACAGAAAGTAGACTGGTGATTATTTACGTCTGGGGTGGGAACTGTTGTTAAGTGGTGATAGCTAAAGGGTCCAGGGTTTCTTTTTGAGGTGATGAAAGCATCTTCAATCAATTGTGGTGATGGTTGCACAAATCTGTAAGAATACTAAAAAACTTGTATTGTAGACTTTAAATGGGCGAATTGTACAACATGTGAACTGTATTTCAACAAAGCAGTTACAAAAAAAAAAAAAATCACATCTTAAGAAAAGCCAGAAAATACTCTCCTTTACTTTCCATTATTTTGTTATGTACAGACATATTTTTTTCAGGAATGTGCCTTTAAAAGTTTTGCAAAATAATTTGCTTTCAAATTCTCAGATCAAGGCATATGAATCACTTACTCTTTCAAACTTATTTGTTACAGGGTTTTTTATAGGTTAAATATCACGTATAATGCTTAAGGTATTTCAAAGTTCTTTTTATAACAAGAGGCTCTTAATGAAACACTGCACATACTACTGTCAATAAAAATACATATGTAAAATATTTTTTGTTTTTCTTACAATACAAAGAAAGAAGACAGCTATTGTTTTAGGTTAAGTAAACCCTAACCAGTAATTTTTTTAAAAATTTTTGATTAAAATAAATCAAAGATATTTAAATTGTAGATATGTTCACCAATGTAAACTAATTTTTGTAAAATATTAAAATGTGCTATAAATCAATGTTTATGTTTCCAGGCTTTGAATTCAGTCAAATGTTGATTTGTAATATGGCACTGCCAGGTACCAGCAATATGATTTTATCACTTAGGTGCTCCATCTTCCAGTTTCCTCAGGGAAAATGGACTAACAATATCTCCTCATTACAGAAACACATTTAGGATAATTCATATTACATACTGGATCCTCAACTTCATTTTCTATTATTATTATTATTATTAAGTATGCATTAAAACACAGAGTATGATTGCCCCCAAATCTGTACATTTTGATAAAAACTTAGCCTTCCTGAGGGTTAATGCCACTTTTGGAAATCAAACAACTAAAATTCATTCATTAATATTTTTGTTCACTATAGAGGCTCCTTTTCAAAAGACTTAATCTCAGCTAATCTGAGTAATTATTAGTTTGAATAACATATGAAACAACTGTTATTTATAAATACAATTTAAGAAATATATTTTACATTTCCACTTGGTGCTTTTAATTATAAGTGACTTTCACAATGTACAAGTGTCACAAAGCACTTGACATGTTTGGTTCCTTAATATGTTTGTGTTGTAGGGCCAGTCAGCATCAAGAGAGAATTGACAGTTAATATATCACAGGACTTCTCTCTCCAAATACTCCTTGGGAAAACACTTTGCTATGCATATACTGAAGAGAAACAATTATTCACATACTCTGCTTCATTATTTTTCTTCCTGGAGGCTGAAAGCTCTGTGTTTGTGTCTTTTTTGGTGGTACAATCATTTCTTTGTTATTAAAACACTTCATCCTCATTAGTATTTTCGCCCTGAAGGAGAAAATACCTGCTCAAACCAGGTAATTTCGCTTTAATGTTGAAGAGAGTTTTGATGGAGGGAGAGCTCCAACTATTTCCTAAAATTAGATTTGGAGTCGGATGTGTTTAGTTTTTGCAATGTTTTCCCTTAGTCCCAGTGGAACAAGTAATACTTGGCTGGACAGACATTACAAGTAACAAGAAGTCAATTCATTGATTTTAACGATGATGCTCTGCAGTGTCTCATGCTGCACAACAGTCTCTACACCAGCAAAACGTATAGTCAAATTTATAACTGAGATGAAACCTAAGTGTACAGGCAGGATTTTACAGTGCCAAACTCAGTAACAGATCTCAGTGGGGCTGGTCAGAATGAAGGACAAGCTACAATTACAGTGAAAAGTTTGTATGCTTATAAAGTGGAGCACTAGGTAGATATATGATAGATACACAGATAGACACTAATTAATAAGCTGTCTTATACATTTTCACTTTCAAGAACATCACAGGCAGAGGAATTTAACTCAGGAAGGAAACCAATTATCTGGCTGGAAACTTGTCCAAACAGGAATATCCAAGGGTGACAAGAATGACTGCATTACTTGTGACATCACTACTGTATCAGATAAATAACAATTATAACCATTCAAGAATATGATGATCTAATCTTCCATATGTGAATATCCTTAATCCCTGAGATAATAAAAATAAATAATACTTAAAAATAACCAAAATAAATCTATACAATATTAGCTATAGATGGAGAACTGAGGAAAAGTATATATTTATATATAGTACACATATATCACATATATCAGTACCCCCAGGGGGTTTTGTTACAGGACCCCTGCAGACACCAAAATCCACAGGTGCTCAAGTCCCTTATATAAAATGGCATACTATTTGCATACAACCTATGCACATCCTCCCATATACTTTAAGTCATCTCTAGATTACTTAAAATACCTAATACAATGTTAATACTTGCAAATAGTTGTAAATAAATGAAAATGCTATGTAAATAGTTGCTAGAGTGCAGCAAATTCAAGTTTTGCTTTTTGGAACTTTCTGGAATAAAAAAATTTTTTTTCCATTACAGCTTGCTTGAATCCAAGGATGCAGAACCTACGGATACAGAGCTAACTGTATATATATTTTGCTAATAACAAGAAGGAACAAAACTTTGAGTAGATAAGAGAAAGATATGCTACTAATTTTACTAAAAGAAAAAACAAAGAGCATAGGCATATTAAGTGATTTATATTGTATTATTAATAAATCCAAAGATATAAATGCATAGTCAAAATTTGGCTTCAAGTTCTGCCAGGCTTTGTGATGGAAACATACTGATATTTGTACAAGTGTAAAGGTATTGGCCAGAGAATGGTTAAGAACTGAGAAGGATGACATATAAGCAGCCCTATAGACTTGAATTTTCAATGTATAAGAGTAATTAGCTATAGTAATTCAGGGCACAAATCCTAAATCATGCTGCTTCAGTTTGGATTTCAGCTCTGCCCCTTATTAACATAGTAACAAGTGATTTAATTTTCTGTCTCAGTTTCCTCAAGTTCAAAGTGGACCTAGTAATAATAGCACCTACCTCATGACGGCGTTTGAGAATTAAGTAAGTTAGTATTGTAAAGCACTTAGAAAGATGGCCAAGATGTATGAACACCGGCTAGGACCTAAGAAAACCTTAGAACAATGGCTAGAACCTAAGGTATGTACTTGTTGTGTGTGGTTGTTACTGTTGAGAGAACTTGCAGGAATGATCTGAAGTATAGAAAGCTGTGGTCAAAGAGTGGGATGACTGAATAAGTGATATCAGAAATAAAGCAATTACTTGTTGCTGACAAGACACTTGAAAGGTTCATGAAATAATGTATACAATGATCTTGCTGTTAAGGTAATTAAAGCATTAAAGGTTGAGATTTTTGGCTATATCATATCAATATTTTTTATATTAATGACATGATATGGAGTTAGAAAATAACACTTTTAGTTGGTTATTAAAGCTTTTAATGGAAGCAGTTCCTACATGATAACATGTATGTATAAGAGGGTGATTAAGTGGGATAACATGTGACCCAAAAGAATAATGGTTTTATATGAAGGTGGAAGAGTAATGATATAGAAGTGCAATGGGAGGAGACCATCCCAAACTTATGCCATCAAGAGAAAAGAACTCTAGATGCTAAGAAGACTGCAGACCAAGGGGCACCTCAAGAGTAGAAAAGAAGGACTTCCTGGTGGTCCAGTGGTTAGGACTCTGTGCTTCCACTGCAGGGGGCACGGGTTCCATCCCTGATCAGTGAACTACGATCCTGCCGCGCAGTGCAGCCAAAAAGAAAAAAAAAAAAAAAAAAAAAGAGTAGAAAAGAGTTTCAGTTAATATGTGAATGAAAATGTGGATGCAATTGAGTTTGTTAACATTGTAGAAGAATTTTCAAATGTCAAATAGAAATATTGGGGAGGACATGGAAGAGAACCACAGAGGAACTCAGTATAATAAGAACACAGCATACTCTGAAAAGTAATCATAATTGGATTGAACTGGTTTGTGTGGTGGTGTAATTTTAGTTTGCCAAATTGATGCAAGTCTTGCAAGTCCTCAGATGGAAGAGAGTTTTTGACATTTGAATGTTGCCTCAATAGTTACACTACCTAGAGAGTGTTTTTCTTTATTTTTGGAATCCAGCGGGGGGATTCCTGTGTATCCTGAATTGGAAGGCTCATAAGAGATTTCAGAACTCAATTATACCAGAATGGTAGAAAATGTTGGTGTGATAAACTGAATGGCTAGAAAAGTGACCAAAGGCAATAATATCTCATAGGAAAGAAATTTTATCATGAGTTAAATGGGTCCTGAATTCCTGAACATTTGCTTATATTCCCTTAATCACATTTTTCTAAATAGCCAGGTAAGCATTTAATTATTTATGCTTGTTTGCATTTTCATCAGTGTCCCTTCCTTGGATAGGTTTGAAGGAGAAAATAATGGTTATTATTACTAACACCTGCTATCATAAATAGAATCATTTTTTTCCTGTACAAGTGTGCTCATTAGTTCTGATAGGTGAATATAGTAACATACCTTAAAATGTATCACAACACATCAGAAAATTTTATTGATAAAATATTTTTGAATTATTAACAAATCCTTATCATATAGGAGAAGTACATCACTAAACCAATACAAGTAAATTGAAGAGTCAGGATATAAACATTAAATTACAAATTCCTATTGTTTTCCAATGACTTTATTGTTTTTTTGCTGCTGTTAATTAAGTTTTAGGAGGAAAGGCCATTCTTCCAAAAGCTTCCATGTAGAGATTATTTCAAGTAAGTGTTTTCTTCTATGACATTACTTAGTATATTACAGGCAATATTAGTGACATTCAAATGCTAAGTTTGTCTCCAACAGAAACATTAAAATCATTGTATTTTTCTTATAAAGTCAACTTTGATTCAGTCATTTTAATGACAAATCTAAACCATGGCCACTATGTTCTGGGAACACACTGTAATCTGATTTTGAAAAAGAACTATCTTGTTATATGTAGAAAATAAATTAAATAAACCTGGGTACCTACTTCCATTTTAGGAAGAAGATCTCCATTAAAAACATAAGAGAAATATAATTGAGAGAGCTGTTCTTTGTGATAGATACTTTTAATGCCCAAATCCTTATTAATGATAGTACTTAACTATGATACTCTGCATTGAAGACAATACAAAAGTTGAATTGTTTACTTGAGAGACCAATACCTACTAATTACATGAGTTGCCAATAATATGTAACATCATCTTAGATAAAAACATACTGTATTTCCTCTGGAGAATTATGTGCTTCATGTTAAAGAGCTACATGCTAGTATAAAAATGTATAATAGTACTGCTGCTGTTATTTTTTTTCCCGCAGGCAAAATCATTTATTTTTGATTATTTCAAGAAAGCTTCCCGGACCCCAGGCTGGCAGCTCGGGTGCGCCCGGACCCCAGGCTCCTCCCAGGACACGCCCCAATGCCGCCCACCCCAGGCACACGTGCCCACTCAGTACTGTTGTTTTTTTAGTGTTCAAATTACTGATACTAGTACTGTAAATTAGCTTCAGAGTCTCTAAGTAAACAACAGAGGACTTCCTCTGTTTTTTGCACTTTTTTTCTAGAAAAGTATATGGAAAGTCACAGGGAAAAATGACATAAATAAAATCTCCCAAACAAAACAGAAAAAAATAAACACCACGGCTATTCCCAAAAAACGGAATAATTCCAATTTAAATAAATTTCAGGCAAGACTGGGCACTTCTAATAAGCAACGGAAACATGTGAGTCAGTCCAAATATAAACAATAAATTACTCAATTGCAAAGACATGATATAGAGGCACTACTAAATGGAAACATTAAAAAATTTAAAAAATCTCAGTTGATATACCAGGTGGAGAATTAAGATTTATGGAAGAGTTCTCAAAGAAATGAAAATTGAAGGAAAATTGGGAAATGATATTCATTTCCTAATTTTTTTCAAAATAGCAGTATACAAGAGGATGCATTTATTGCAAAAGAATATTACATTAGATTAAACCCAGCATTAAAACACTGGTTATTAAAGGCATCAAAGAAGGCATATTATATATCAATTATTAGTAGTAAACACAAATGGCCCATCGAAATTATATATCACTCTTCGATCCAGGCACTATCACATGATCAGTTATCTTTCTGCTTTACTTCTTCATTTTTAATGTTTGATATATAAAGTACATACAAATAAATATATAAACATACATATACACATTATGTATATATGTATAACTATACATTTGCTTTATATTTTGAGTTTTTTTAATCCTGACATTATTTATAAAATTAATAATTTTTGAGTATTTTAATCAGAATTTGGAGGATATTGAGCTTCCCTCTAAAGCTCTATGCTAGGAATATAGGGTCTTGATAATCCAGGAATAAATAATATTCTGAATCCCTAGTTTGCATTTTATTATATATTTAAAATAACTACCCTGTAAGTGTATGTAATCCCCATTTTAAGCATTATCATGATTTCAATAGGTGATATGTGGTATCTCTGTGATCACTTGTCTGCTTAATTACTGATGCTGGTCATGTAAGAAAACCCAGGACCATAGATTTCTATTCTAAATGGTGAGTTGAAAACAAGTTACATCTATTTATTATGAATCATTAAATTACAATAAAATCCATTATTTGTTTTTACCTTCAAGGCCAAAAATGATGAGATAGAGGACAGTAAATTTATTTTGAAATTACAAGCAGAGACGTAAATAGAAAATGTCTAAGTGCTTCAATTACACCTAAAATTGTAACTATCAATGCAGGAAGCCCAGAAGTAAACTGATGCACTTGGAAGAAGTTCAGAAAGTCTCAGAAATTGGACGATAACAGATACCTCTGAAGTGGGAATGGTGGGTAGACAAAAAGAAAGATAAATAATAATGCATGAGGTGCTATCACTTATTGAAAATAGAGGAATTATCTGAATTTATATATATTAAAAATTGCTAATATCAGCTATCATTTTGTGCTTGCATGTGTTTGTGCATTTCTTTTTCTATACAGAAGACTGCATAATCTTTTTCTGCAAAACCTTATCATTTCAAGAGAAAAGGCTTGGAAAAAACACATGATTGCATGCCCTAGATAGTGCCATAAAGTAAGTAAAAGACAAAGGAATTAGAAGAGAAGGAATCAAAATACCAATATTTGTAGATAATATAACCATCAACATGGAAATGCTAAGACATTTCTATGGCATTTCTGATAGACAAGTTATCAGAATTAACTGAATTCAACATGATTGCCAGATACAAATATACATGTTAAAAAATTAAGAATAAGCACAGATTAAACTACAGAAAAATTACAGTTCAAAGCAGTGGCTTAAACTATAAAATATACAGGAATCAAACTGGAAGAATGCACATGGTCTTTATGCATATAATGACATAAAATAATATTTGGACAGAGAAATATCCCATGCCTATCAATAGAAAGATATAACAAAAAAAAAGATTATTAAATTATCCCCCAAAATCTACGAATTCACTAAGATCCCAAACAAAATTCTCACTTCATTTTTAAGGAACTCTTCAAATGTATTCTATGCTTCACACTGGAGTATATACAGATAAATAAACTCTGAAACAGAAATGTACAGACAACTGTGCATACTAGGTATTTTAAAATATTAGAATTCTATGAGATTAGGTATGACTACAGTCATTACGCCCATAAAATGACAGAACTAAAAATATACATATTAAACTGTGTTATTAAAAATGTGAGAAAACAAGAATTTTTATGCATCATAGGTAGTAGTACAACCTATTTGGTGTTTTACAGAAAACAGACAGTATTTAGTGGAAATAAATATCTGTATGACCCATGAACCAAACAATCCACTGTTGAATATACATCTCAAAGAAATTATCACAAACATTTGTAGGAGTACATATTCAAGGATGTTCATTACGTGTTGTTCTTAATGAGGAGAGGAGTATAGCCAACCTGGGTGCTATCATGAAAGAACTAATAAGTAAGATATGTGATGGCCTACCAAAGACAACATGCTGAGAATCAAGGAGTATTCTTAACTCTGAAACTGAGTATTCTTAATTTAACTCTGAAAATTTATGAAGTCTACTTCATTAACAATATCACAGTGATAGGGATTAAAATATTCATATTTTAAATATTCATATTATTTCAATTCATTATTATTCAAATAATAATGTCTTTTTAAAGTAGTTATCTCTAAGGACAAATAAAATTTAATTTATGTGTACTCTAATAGGTATATGCCTATTTATTGTCCCATTTGAAGATGTTGCATTCCAGGAATCTAAAACTAAACTTAGTCCAGTAACATACAGTTTCACTGGTATTGGCAGGCAAAACTCTTTGCATTTATAATGATCTTAAAAATGGTCTGGCCAAGTGACTTATCATCATGCTGATGATCTAAACAATATGCCACTGCATTAATTTATTCCTTGATATAACTTATTTATATTTAAATTTGCATACAAAATAAATATGAAGAAAATTATTGCTTCATGGATATTTAGAATATCATTCTTGAAAATAAATTACATTTTTACATATGAATGACACAAATATCAACAATAGTCTTAAATATTGTAAAGTTCATTTTCCGAGAACAGTGACAGAAATCAAACTATAACAGGCATATTTGCTCCTGTAGGAAAGTAACACAAAGCGATTAGAAGATAATCAAAATGTTATCAAAAAATAATATTCTACCAAATTTTTCTGAAGGAACAGAAATCTGTAAAAGATAAGTTCCTTGGCAAAATAGGAAAAAACAAGTGGGCTCAGGTAGTTCTACAACTGAAGAGTTAAAGGTCTAAGTCCTTAAGGACATAAGTGATCCCTAGTCAATTAAAATTTAATTTGTCCAATCCTTTCCTACCTTCAGTTGGAGCTTTAATGTGTGTTAGGACTGTTTAAGCCATTGTTTATCCATGTCTTTAATGAGCGACACTGGATTTAGCTTATTCACAAGTCACTAAGTGACTGTCAAAAGAACTTTACCTGGAATGGGCTGCAGATTTATTTTATTGGTTTTAGATTAGTTCTGAATTGCGTTTAGAGTTTTTGTTACTTAGCTAAAGATCTCTAAGTGCAAAATCTATTTATTTTGTGTTGCACAAATACCACTTTATATGCTACACATAAAATTAGTAAAGGACAGATTTTTTCACAATAATAAAATAAAGGTCATATTATCACTACTATTTCTAAAATTAATTTTTTTTTTTTTTTTTTGTTACGCGGGCCTCTCACTGTTGTGGCCTCTCCCGTTGCGGAGCACAGGCTCCAGACGCGCAGGCTCAGCGGCCATGGCTCATGGGCCCAGCCGCTCCGCGGCATGTGGGATCTTCCCGGACCGGGGCACGAACCCATGTCCCCTGCATTGGCAGGTGGACTCTCAACCACTGCGCCACCAGGGAAGCCCTAAGGTTACATTTTTATCTATTTCAAATTGGGTTAAAAAGGAGAGTAGTGTTGACAACTGTGCT
The DNA here is from genome assembly GCF_008692025.1 of Phocoena sinus. Taxonomy (NCBI): domain Eukaryota; kingdom Metazoa; phylum Chordata; class Mammalia; order Artiodactyla; family Phocoenidae; genus Phocoena; species Phocoena sinus. The sequence goes on along the minus strand of NC_045780.1, from coordinate 59,765,819 downwards.
GGAATAAACCAAAATCTGCAAACAAATTTCAACAATAATTGATAATGGTAAAGTAAAATTTTGCTATCGTATATAATCATAATATTTATTTATATATATTTGCCATAACATGTGAAAATATTAGAAAAATATAAAGCTTAATTTTTAGACAGTTTTAAATTCCATGACCTTAATAAATTAATGTACTTTTTGACGTTTAGAAATATGCATAAGTAGCTTTCTCTCTGGTGCCATAGAGGGGCTAGGTGTATAACATATTTACAATAAATATTCTTGTGTAAATTTCATTATTTTAAACTTAAGTACTCTACCTCCTTTGGCAGGGTATGTAACTGAGTACTTGTTGATCTTATGTAATAACTGAATACACCATGGAGCACAGAAGAGAAAAAATATTATTTGCTAGTAGTTATTTATTTATTTATAGAGCTTCCTTAACTTTTCAGAGAGAAACTGTAAGTGATAATTCTACTGTTTGAGATGGAGATGAAATCCAAACACTCCAGTTTGTTTAATTAATTGTAATAGTCCTCAGTGACCTGCTATATGGCATTACATTTTTCTTCAACTTCTTTTCACTAACTGAATACAGTCTAACAACTTATCAATTTTTAATATTTACTAAAATATTTTATATGTTTTCAAATCCAAATGAAATAGAGAAATAAATCAATTGTATATCATTTTAAAGTAAAATATTCCTCACATTGATTGTGCCAGGGAAGATGGCATACCCCAGATTCCATGGGGACAGAAGCTGCTTGCAACCTGTCCAGTCTTACCCTATGTAACTCTTCCTCTGGCTGTTCATTTGCATCCTTTATAATAAAAGTAATAGTAAGTTATTTAAAAAGAAGTCAAATATGCTCTTGAAGAAGTCAATAAGACAGAATTTCTGTTAGCCTGATAAACATTATCTACTAGAAACCAGCACTATTTGTATAATGCTAAAACTATATATATATTTATGTACATTATAAGAAACAATTGAGAGCTAAATAAAAGGTGCCTCTATATCAGTAAAAAAGAAATTTTAAAAGGGTTAAGTAAATTGTAGAATAATATAATGTACAAAATACATTTTATAACTACATATAACTAGACATTTAACAAAAAAAACTGCCTTGCTAGTGATTCAGAAATGTCCCATAAATAATAACAGAGTAGCTAATATATTGATATATGGTTGATATCATATCAATATGATTGATACAGTTGAAAAGATTAATACTACTTTGTTTATTTCATGGGAATTAAATAGTTACTGCTCATTTTGACATGAATTTTCTTTTTTAGTGAAAGTGAAATGTGCATTCCATAAGGTACTGTTATCATCACGACATATTAAGAACTAACATTACTGCATTTTAACTCTAAGACAGCTCTTCTTCTATTCGCTAAGCATTATTTTATGGTAAATATCTGAAGTAGGTATCATTTATTATCTGTAATGTATTATCTGTCATTGTAAAAAGGAAATTTAGACTCAAAGAACCTAAATAATTTGTCCAAGACTTTACATATAGTAAGGGGTGAAGCCAGGCTTCAAACTCAGGTATTCTATCAAATTTAGATCTCTATAGAAAACCTCTCCTCTGTAACCCAAACTTATATTTCTGACTACCTATTTGATATCACCCCATAGATATCCCAACAAAAGACTAATTTTGGCATGCTCCTTATAAAATCATAATCTCTTCTCACATCATTTAAAATCCTATACTTTTCCAGAGTTTTCTATCTCAGGCAAGTACACCACCAAATCCCCCATAAGCAATCCATTATAAAGTATTGTCAGAGTCATTTAATAAATATTACTTTAGTACATCCTTTCTTTGCATATAAATCAACACTTTTCTCTTCTGAATTTTAGTTATCCCTTGCTTGAATTACTGTAAACCCTTCCTAACTGGACTCCTACACCTCTCTGGACCTCTCCAGTATATACTCAGTAATTAAGAGAGAGAACCATATTATCAGACTCAAGATCGCAAAAACTAAAAGTGTTTTAAGTAACACATGAAGTTCTGTTGTTTTCTGCATTTTCCTATGGTATTTGAAATATGTCTCAATTTTATAAAATTTTATAAAACTAATTAAAATTTATAAAATTTTATAAAACTAATAAAATGATAGAGGAAAATAGAAATGACTCCAAGATTAAGTGTAAAAAATTAGAATAATCTAAACCAGAACAATTGAGAAATATTTGGAACTTCAGTGTTGAACTGAATGGCTTCTGCTATTCTTAAATTTCAGCGATAACGTAATGCTTGACAAGAGAGATAATGAAAATCTAGTCCTCCAGATAAGTCTAAGGAGGTTGATTTTAAATGGAATTATTTACAATCATAGGTCTACAGTAAATATTCCTATGAACATTTTAAATGTTTTTCAAAATGTAGTCATATGTTTTCATAACTATATTAATATAAAGTCTGATTATATATCATCAATGTATGTCATCTTTCAATTTCTACTTTCTCTCATAATTTCCAGCATAGAAACAATGAAATAAATCAATGCCATGGCACATTATTAAAACAGTGGTATAAAATCAATGTGTAAAACATCATTATTGTAAATCTTCCTGATTTTGGCAGCGTTGAGAAGTGTGATATGCTGAATAATGGCCTCCAAAAGATATCCACTTCCTAATTCCTGGAACCTGTGAATGTGACCTTACATAACATAAAAGGACATTACAGATGCAATCAAGATAAAGATCTTTAGATGGAGAGACTGTCTTGGATTATCTGGATGTTCCCTAAATACAATCACATGTATCCTTTTGAGAGAAAGGCAGAGGGAGATCACTTGACACATACAAAGACAATTTGTTCACAGAGGAAGAGACTGGAGTGCTGTGGCCACAAGTAAAGGACTGACCACATGCTGGAATAAACAAGGAAAGGACTCTCCCCAGAGCCTGTAGAGAGGGAGTGTGGCTGTGCTGATACCTTGATCTTGGCCCAGAGACATTGATGTTGGACGAGAGGCCCCCGGAACTGAGAGAGAGTACATTTCTGTTGTTGTAAGTCAGCAAGTTTGTGATAATTTGTTCCAGAAGCCTTAGGAAATTAATGGCAGATAAGCCAAAGTAAGCTGTGTTTATCTTATTAGTTGATTTGCATAACTTTCTCATCCTTTCAGTGGTATCAAAATGACTTTAAAATTACATTTCTCATTTATTATTTACTTATCTGCTTTTCATTACACAATATCACTTATGTACATCTTTTCATTATATAATATCAATAATATAAATTTCAATGCAAAATAAATATCAAACATTTGGTGTATAAGTATGTTATATATTTCAATTGTTCTAAAAATTACTATTGAAAGTTAATAATTGAAGCTGTATCTTGCAGGACTGCTATTGTAGTTAGAATACTGTAGCCAGAATATCCTAATACTGATATTGAATAAATATAAATAATTTTCTGCATAATCATAGAGATGTTCTTTTTCTGTTTTCAAAGTATTTTCAGGTCTTTTTCTAGTAATTACAGACTAGGCTGCCTTCAGACCAACCCCTCTTGCTGATATTAACTGTAAAACCAGGACGAAATATTTTCATCTACTTGAAAGCATCACAGAGCTAATAAGGTAATTAGGATTTATAAAAGGTTTTAAAAACCTAAGGAAGAAGGGAAACTAAAAAGGTGATCAAGGTATCTGGCACTGTATTTCTCCTTGGGCCATTTGATGACCCCAATCAAGAGTTAAGAAGCAGAGAAGTGTTTGTTTTTGTTTTTTTTTCTAATGAAAATTTCCAGAATAAAATAGATTTCAAGTGTGCTAACCTTGAAGGCCCTAGTGAATAACCCAAGCATTCAGGATTATACCTCTTGAAGAATATTAAGCAGACTATTTAGTGACTCAAGCTCAGTACCAGATCATTCTAATCCAGTATTTTGAATTGATTATGATGATCCAATTTAATAGTATCCCTAGTCCACTGCCTTCCAGAGAGATATGTAAACTATATTGGCCAAAAAAAAAAAAAAAAATCATATATTACCTCCACATTTTTTCATATATAACATTTGACATTAACTCAATAGACTAGACATAGAAGGAAACTTCTTCAAACTGAGAACAGGCATTTAAAAATATCTTACAGCTAACATCATGTCTAATAATGAAAGACAGAAAGCTTTCCTAAATCAAGAAAATTTAATGAATGACGATGGCTATTAAACATTGTTGGAGTCCCTAACCAGTGCAATAAGAAAGAACAAATACAATCTATGCAGATTGAAAAGGAAAACCAAAATCTATGTGCAAATTACATAATCGTTAACACAGAAAACTCTAAAGAATTTATTAAAATGCTATTAGGAACTAAGAAGTGCATTTATTAAAGTAACAGAGCACAAGGCCAATAAGCAAAATCAGCTATATTTTTATAAAATAATAAGAAACAACTGGAAATTAAAATTTAAAATATACCATTACCACAGCATAAAAACATGAAATGTTGTGGGTAAATCAAACAAAATATTTGGAAGATTTGTAGGACAAAAGCTACAAAGCATAGCATTGCTGAAAAAATTAAAGACCTAAATAAATGGAGAAATATATGCATGGATCAGAATATTTAATATAGTTAGATGTCAACTGTCTCCAAATGATCTGTTGACTCAATACAATGCCAATCAAAGACCCAGCAGGCATTTTTGGAAACACTGAAAAATTTACATGAGCAAGCAAAGGACCAAAAATACCCAAAACAATTGAAAGAAATGATATCAAATTTGGAGGACTCACCCTATTTAATTCAAATCTTACCATATCCTTAAAGCAATCAAGAAATTTGTTGTATTGGCGTAATTACAGACATATATAACAATAGAAAAAAAAGACAATACAGAAATCTCTCTCTCTATATATATATGGCCAATTAATTTTTAATATAGCTGGCAAGATAAAATTCAAAGAGAAATGCCATTTCAACAAACCATCTGAAAGCAGCTTTATTCATAATAGTCTCAAACCAGAAACAACTCTAATGTCCATCAAGTGGAGAATGGAAGAACAATTTGTGGTAAGTCAAAACATGGGAATATTTCTCATCAGTAAGAGAATGAAGTGGTAATAAATGGAAGAACATGAATAAATACTATTGTAATCTTTATATTAAATGAAAAAGTCTAGAGAATAAATGGCTACATAAAGTATAATTTCAAATACTGACATTCTGAAAAGGAAAATTACAGGGCAAGAGATCAAGGCTGAGGTGTTGGAGGGGACAAAGGGACATTAGGGAACTTCCTGAGGCACTGGCAATACTCTAATTCTTTTCTTCTTTTTTAATTTTTTTTTTTATTTTTGGCTGCATTGGGTCTTTGTCACTCCACGTGAGCTTTCTCTAGTTGCAGTGAGCAGGGGTTACTCTTAGTTGCGGTGTGTGGGCTTCTCATCGTGGTGGCTTCTCTTGTTGCAGAGCACGGGATCTAGGCAAACAGGCTCAGTAGTTGTGGCTCTCGGGCTCTAGAGTGCAGGCTCAGTAGTTGTGGCACACGGGCTTAGTTGCTCCGTGGTATGTGAGATCTTCCCAGACCATGGATCAAACCCATGTCCCCTGCACTGGCAGGCAGATTCTTAACCACTGAACCACCAGGGAAGTCCCAATACTCTAATTCTTGATGGTGGTGCTAATTCATTCTTGAGAAATGACTGTGTGCATTTGTTGAAACTCAACAAGCTCTAGGCATAAAATTTTTAATGTTATTGCATATTATTTCTATCTCAATAAACCTCACTTAAATACAAAAAAGATGTTGTTAAGAAAATAAAAGAGCAAGCCAAAACCTATTAGAAAATATTTTCAATACTTATCTCTAACAAAAGGCTTTCATCTGAAATATCTAAAAACCTCTCACTACTAAATAATGAGAAGGAAACTATACTGAAAAAGACCAAATATCAATTAAATATCAATTAAAAAGGGAGCTAAATGAAATATCAATTAAAAAGGGAGCAAAATGAAACCCAGAGAAATTCTGAAGAATTTAATAAATGTTGTAATAGCAGACAATAAAATAGAAAACAAATAGAAAAAATTGCAAATTTGCCTCTTTGAATGACTAGTGAGAATGACAATTCTAAGATGATACTAACCAAAACTATACTTTATAAAAACATAGAAGTTATCATGAAGAAATGAGGAAAAGCATACATATATAATTATAAAAAAAGTAATAAATTGCACACCACTATGAATCTTATAGATATTAGATCTATATATGATTGTATTATTAAATAAATTTATAACAATAAATATTTTACCATTTTGATGAAATACATAGATTTCTAGAAAAATGAATTGCGAAACTGATATTAAAGAAATATTAAATCAGGGCTTCCCTGGTGGCGCAGTGGTTGAGAGTCCACCTGCCGATGCGGGGGACACAGGTTCGTACCCCAGTCCGGGAGGATGCCACATGCCGTGGAGCGGCTGGGCCCGTGAGCCATGGCCGCTGGGCCTGCGCGTCTGGAGCTTGTGCTCCGCTACGGGAGAGGCCACGGCAGTGAGAGGCCCGCATACCGCAAAAAAAAAAAAAAAGAAATATTAAATCAAACTATCCCTTATCCATTTAAGTAATTAAAATCCTAATTATAATTTATTAACAGAAATTTCCAAAGCCACCTAATTTTGCTGGGGATTTCTACTAATTTTAAAATGTTATTAACTCTTCCAGGAATATAAAAGAAGAGGCCATTTCCAACAGTGTTGTATGCACTCAGCATAACTGTTTCCAAACACTGTCAAGGACTTTGTAAAAAGTGAAAAATTACAGGACAATTATTCTCATTAACATAGATGAATATTTCTAAACAAAATATTATCAAATTATATCTAGCATTATTCAAATAGTTATAACAATGCTTGCTCAGTCTAAAATTGATTCCACCTTTGAAAAGTTAATCAGTATAACATCCAAATAAAAGCAAAAAGTATAAGGTCATTTGATACATGGAGGAAGCGTTTGATAATATTTAACATCTGTATATGTTAAAAAGTCATAGCAAACTAGAAATAGAAGGAAATGGTTTCTACAAAAGAAATCACCTCTAACACCATACTACTTAATTGTGCAAAGTTGAAGCCTTTTCTTCTGAAAATGTAATAAACCAAGAATGGCTTGGTATCACTGATTATATTCCACACTGTACTAAATTTCCAAGCCAGTCCTCTAAGGCAAGAAAAAGACTTAAGAGATATAGATATGTTAATGGAATAAAATTGTAAAAATTCTCAGATGATATAATTGTACAAAGAAAAATGCAAAATTGAGCTAATAATAGAAAAATGCAGTATGAATATTGTCATGTTTCTGCAGAGGTAGTGTGTTATGTTCCAGGCAAAGAAATCTGATATCTGGTTTCAGAGACAAGCCTAGGAAGTTAAAGGGGGATTACACAGAGACCCCCTAGAGGGATACAAAGATTATCTCCTCACAGGTATGTGTTTACATTTCAAAGGGGGATAAACACCAGAGTCATTCATTTGCATTCCAACAAGTTGTAAACTAGGGACTCTGCTTTTTCTCCTAGAGAAGATTCCTTTACATTAGGGAAATTAGACTTCTCTCACTCTCTTGAGGAGAGGTGACAATATGTATACATAGAAATTTCTATATAAATTCCCAGATTCATATTTTCGGGATTCCCGATAGGAGGTGTCAGAAACTCCTTTTTGCATGTGCTGTATTAAGCACATGGGTTGTACAAAACGGACAAAACGAGCACAGGAACTAATGAGATTATTATGGCAAGTGATAATGAGTCTGACTACAGATCCAGAAATCTCATGTTTGTTTTCAGAATAACATAAATAAAAATAGATACTAAGAACACATGGAGGGGACTTCCCTGGTGGTGCAGTGGTTAAGAATCCGCTTGCCAATGCAGGGTACATGGGTTCGAGCCCTGGTCTGGGAAGATCCCACATGCCGTGGAGCAACTAAGCCCGTGTGCCACAACTACTGAGCCTGTGCTCTAGAGCCTGCGAGCCACAACTACTGAGCCCATTCGCCTAGAACCTGTGCTCTGCAACAAGAGAAGCCACCACAGTGAGAAGCCCATGGACTACAATGAAGAGTAGCCCCCGCTCTCTGCAACTAGAGGAAGCACACAGCAATGAAGACACAACAGTCAAAAATAAATTAAAAAATAAATTTATTAAAAAAAAACACAAGGAGTAGAAGTGTTAAAAAATAATTTAGAGTTTACTGTATGCAAGAAAATATTAAAAAATGTATATCTAACAATATTTCTACACACTTATTAGAATGATTAAATTTATTAAAAAACCTGAAAATAACAATTGCTGGTTCAGGTGTGGAGCAATAGGAGATCTCGTTTATTGCTGGTAAAAATGCAAAATGCTAGGAGCCACTTTAGAAGACAATCTGGCACTTTCTTACCAAGCTAAACACAGTCTTCCAATACAACCTAGCAATCACACTCCTCAGTATTTACCCAAATCATTAGAAAACTTATGCCCACAAAAAACCTGCATGTGTTTTACTTACAATCACCAAAAAGTTGAAGCAACCAGCATGCTCTTCAACAAGTGACATGTTCATACTATGGAATATTACTCAGTGACAAAAAGAAATAAGCTATCAATAATGAAAGACATGGATGTATCTTAAATGCATATCGCTAAGTGAAAGATGCAAGTCTGAAAAGAATACATATTGTATGACTGCAATTACACGGCATTCTGGAAAAAGCAAAACTATGGTAATGGCAAAAAGATCTGTGACTGACAGGGATTTAGGGGAAAAGTGATATGATGCATATAACTAACTGAAGGTTTGTAAATATATAAAGACCTTCTACAAATCAGCACAGAAAAGATAGAACAGTCAATAAATAGAAAATTAGGACTTGTACAACACTTGACAAAAGAGAATATGCAAATGGCTAACAGGTATATGAAAAGATTTTTAATCCAATTAACCATCAGAGAGATATATATATAAACGTAAAATTGATACCACTACACACTCACCAGATGGTTAAAATTTCATAGTAGCACTATTTACAACAGCCAAGACATGGAAGCAACTTAAATGTCCATCAACAGATGAACAGATAAAGAAGATGTGGTACATATACACAATGGAATATTTCTCAGCCACAAAAAAGAATGAAATAATGCCATTGGCAGCAACATGGATGGACCTAGAGATTACCTCACTAAGTGAAGTTAAGTCAGACAAAGACAAATATCATGTGATATCACTTATATGTGAAATCTAAAAAATGATACAAATGAACTTATACAAAATAGAAAGAGACTCACAGACACAGAAAATAAACTTATGGTTACCAAAGGGGAAGGGGGCGGGAAGGAGAGATAAGTTAGGAGTTTGGGATTAGCAGATAGAAACTACTATATATAAAATAGACCCACTGTGTAGCACAGGGAACTATATTCAATATCTTGTAATAACCTATAATGGAAAAGAATCTGAAAAAGAATATATTTATATGTATAACTGAATCACTATGCTGTACACCTGAAACTAACACATTATAAATAACTATACTTCAATTAAAAAAATTAAAAACATTAAACATAGAGAATGTGGAGCAATGGTGACTTTATAGGCTGTGAATGTGAAAGAGCATGCTTCTTTACAAAGTATCTTGATATTATTTACCAAGGTTGAACATGCCATGCTCTGTGACCCAGAATTCTGTTTCCTATATATACTCCCATCAAAATGTGTACGGTACTCACCAAGAGATATGTACTATATATACTAGTATGTTCATATTAACGTTATTATTATAGTCAATATCTAGGAAAAAACAAGTAAACAAAATAAATGTTCAACAGTAGAATGGCTAAATAAAATGGGTTATGTTCACATAATGGTTAATAGTACTGCGTAAAATGAAGATAAACTAGAAACTGCTGTATACACCAATGAATAAATCCCATGAATCTAATGTTAAGTGATAAAAGCCAAACACAGAAGAACACATTCTATATGTTTCCATCTGTTTAAAGTTTAAAAAGAGTCACAAGTAAACTGTGAAGTCAATGCTGGTAAATGGCTGCATTTAATCAATTAATGATCAATGCTTCGGTATTAATAAAACAGACACATACTATTTCTTTTTACATTTTTCTGCATTTTATTTCAAAAATATTTATTTATTTAATGTTTTACCTATTTTATTTTATTTTATTTATTTTTGGCTACATTGGGTCTTCGTTGCTGTGCACGGGCTTTCTCTAGTTGCAGCAAACGGGGGCTGCTCTTTGTTGCGGTGCGCGGGCTTCTCATTGTGGTGGCTTCTCTTGTTGCGGAGCACGGGCTCTTGGCACGCGGGCTTCAGTAGCTGCAGCACATGGGCTGTGCTCAGTAGTTGTGGCTCACGGGCTCTAGAGTGCAGGCTCAGTAGTTGTGACGCAAGGGCTTAGTTGCTCCGCGGCATGTGGGATCTTCGGGGACCAGGGCTCGAACCCATGTCCCCTGCACTGGAAGGCAGATTCCTAACCACTGCACCACCAGGGAAGCTCCAAAAATTTTAATCTTAATTCTAGACTACTATTTTAAGAATTCTCCAAATTTTT